>NC_060151.1:25015403-25063640 GCF_021292245.1 Micropterus dolomieu
ATATACACACACAACAGCATATGATGAGAAGGTAAAGCTGAATTCAGCTGAGCTGTCAACTAGATAGGATGAATTGCATCAAATTGCTGCTTGTGTTTCCATTATTCATTGAGGTATTCACGTCTGAAGGAGAGGCAAAACAACATCGAGACATTCAGTGTATTAAATTATTGACAGAACCTCAAGATCTCAGAGAGGTTTTTCTCTTTGATATTGTTCAGGTTAAATCTGGCAAGCCACTGTGTTCTTTGCCTCTTGATACCCATTCCTTTTCCTGGTTGTTTACCTTTTTTCCTTTTGACTTACAAAACCTCCTCCATCTCCTCTCAGCCTCTCCCCAGAGCAAGATGGACTCCTTTCAGTCTTGCAGCAAGGAATGAAATATTTAAGGTTTACTGAAATCCCAAGATGATAAAGGGGAAATGGAAACACATTCTGATTCATTTAGGTGACTCTAATCTAATGTGTGTAAGATGATTAAATGCACGCTTACAGCTATCTTCACTCCACAAAACATACTGTATTATACTTCCTTTCTCAAGCTGCTACACAGCTGACAGATCCAAATGGCGAGGTGAGAATCCAATTCAAGGCTACTGACATGGAAAAAGCTATAAAATATGGATTAAGTCAGACTTCAATAGCATCCACACCTGACTTGCTAACAGGTCAGGTAGGGTCACTGGGAATGCACCACGAGTTCTTGATTCAAGATTTAACGTTTATGTGGGAAATGTGGACGGGTATGTGAAGCGTGTACAGTCCGAGGGTGTGAGTGTATGGGCACTATCAGTGGAACAAGGTTTCATCAAATATACACATCCTTAAAACTGTTGACTATTTCGTCGGGAGAATATACTTTTATCCTTCTGTTTATTCCTCTGTCTAAGCACAGTCTTGTGAGATTCAAGCAGGAACAAACATCTACTTAGTCGGAAAAGTTTGAACGACAGCAACTCTTGCGGACTGGAGGAAGTTGTATACATGCTCACACCTGATCAACTTGACTGAAGCAGCTGGGGATTAAGTGCTTGCTGAAAGGCACAAAGGCAGCAGTAATTAAAAGGGGAGAGTGGGTTGTGGCTGCAATCTTGTTTCTTCCACCTTGAGACTCCTTCCTGATTTGGAGTTGGAAAAGAAAGCTAGTGCGTAGAGGAACAGCTATCTGTTTTCGACAGATAGCACCAGAAACCATAAAAATTCTGCCAGCAGGCACATTTCCTGGGTGAAATAGTTGCAGCATTTCATGCAAGAATCTGATAAAAACAAGACGAATAAGATGAAATGGCTGTTTTGCTTTGCTGCACATTGCTGAGGTGGCACCATTATGATCCACAAGTCTTTGATCAAATCAGATGCCGTTGTAATGCATGTCAGTAATACATATTAGGGAACAAAGTGTGATAAGGTGCATGCAGCTATGTGAAATTCAAACATCATGTTTGATATCTATATTATATATGGCTGAATCTGCAGTTTTTGCTCCGGGCCTGGGAAATTGTGCCATCTGATGTCGAGCTGCAGTTAGACCTGAACATCCTCTAAACTCGGCTAATCCCACCACATAATACCTGACACATACAACGAAGCAATCCCAGAAAGGTCGAAAGCATGCAAAGTGCAATGGTCATATGCCATGTGAGCTCTAATATCCGCAGGGCCCTGCAACACCCTGATAATCTCATATTCAGAGTGTGAAAACAGAAGTCTAGAAAGTGTGTGGGATGTGATGAAGTGGAAAGATGTTCTTGGCCTGTTTCCAAGGCGTAAGAAAATGGAATATAAGTTTTGCCAATGCCAAATGAAATCCTCTCTACGTGCCTCTAGATTCAGTGCAAAAAATCAAAAGAAGAATTGTGAAGTTTAGACTGCCATCGGGGCTCCTGTGAGTAGGAGATCACGTGCTGCAGAAGTTAGCCACACCATTTTCTTCACACCCTGTGTGTGTGTTTATGCCTGCGGGTTGATTGCTGCCCTGTCACATGATTAGGGACACCTATGAGGAGAGCCAGACAGAGCCAGCATCACACGCTGGGAAGTCCATATTAGTGCCAGCGCCGTGCCTGCTGATGATTGATCCGCCAAACAAGTCCTGTGGATGGAGCCAGCCTCTGTTTCCCGTCGCTGCACTTTTCTTTAAGCACTCATAGGTTGTTTATGTGAAGGTGCAGTACTTCTCACACACAGGCCATTCAAGTGCATTTCAACACATTTTAACAGAAGCACAGGTTCACAAAGATGGTTGGACGTCATCGGGCCTGATTCAAATCCCCACAGAACAGTTCAAGAATACGTCATTTCCACTCTTGTTCAAACTGAATGGCAGCACAGGCTCAAATAAACACACCTAATTATATTGTGAAAAAAAGTTATTTTAACATATAAGTATGAGTGACTAGCTACCTTAAAACTTTAGTTCTGCTAATCTAAAACTGCTGTAAAAAATTTGCTTGACTAATTAAATAAATTCAACAGCTGCTTACTTAAGTTGATAAGAGGTGCTAGTTAGTCTCAATTTACAGCTTTTTCCAAATTATTTGCACATAAATAGTGGTTTCAAGTCTGTTCTTGTATGTAATCATTACACATTTTGTTAGCAGCCTTGTATTTGCCTTGTAAGGAAAGACTAAGTCACTGTTGTTGAAATGTAATGTACTGTGACTATTTGTATAGCGCCTTTCTTGTCTTTTCAAAGCGCTTTTACACTACATCTGCATTCACCATTCACTCACATTTATACACTGAGCCTAAGTGCTCAAACATAATCTAACATTCACACACATTCATACACTGGCGGAACAGCCACCAGGGGCAATTTGGGGTTCAGTATGTATTCAACTGCCGACCTTCCGATTAACGGGCAACCCGCTCTAACTCCTGAGCCACAGCCGCCCCACAGCCGAAATGAAAAGAAGAATCTTTTACTGCGTTCATGTCATGCGTATTCATGTCAACTTCCAAAGTGAGCACTTGCAAGAAAGTAACATGTGAAGCTTTCCTATCTTGACACGCCCATCTCAACCATATGACATGAACCCAGCATTAACTTAAACTCAATGAACGCTGGGAAGTGTGCTAATAAGCTAACAACACTTCTACTTAACTCAACTACTTAATTTCATGAGCGAAATAAACAATCAGTTCTTCTTCTTTTTTAGTAACAAATCAAGTCATGATAAGTTCTGAATTGGTTCTGAATATGACATTTACAGGTTCAAAGTTCACCTGACTTGAAACTGACAAACTCATCTAATTACACCGATAGAATGTCATTAAAGTTCTTTGGAAACTTTAAATTGTAGGTGGTGAGCAGTTTGGCAGAAGCTGGCATACTGAAATAATTTAAACAAAGGGCATTACCATTAGCAAGCTTAGTTTATAGCAAGGTGGCTACAGTCCACAAATGCTTGTGATATAGAGGTGACAGCAGTGTGTTTCACAGTGGGGAGAGCTCAAAGAGTCTGAGAAAATCAAATTGTCTCTATCAACCTATTGACTGCATTTTACTTACACCGAGAAAACCATTATCTGTACAGTGTTTATCAGGTAGAGTGGTGCAATGTAATGCAATCAAAAACAACAGCCCTGCAATAAATCTTACCTTTGGAAAGCTTTTAACATTTTTTTTTATGTTGACTTTGTGTGTGTTTTTGATGCAACTCAAGGGTAATTTTTGATTATTTGTTTTATTGTTGTTGTGTTATTGTACTAAAGGTTGTTTCTTGCCATTTACATACTTGCCCTCTCTTATTCACACACACACAAAACACACGGAGAACGCAGAGACTAATACTGTAGGTGGGTGTTTGTTTCCCAACGGTCCTGAGAATGAATATAGATTTGAATCGTGGGCGCGGTAGTATGCATATCTTTAGTACAAAATGTGCTTGGGTTTGCGTGCGTGTGTGAGGGAGATGAGCCAGGAGGGAAAACAGTGAATGGTGACACTCAAACAAGCCATACATACGGCAATCACTGTCTCTGTCATTTTTCATCACTCATGTGTTACATTAACACTTTCTTTTTTGTACAACATGGCATATGGCTGTCACTTAGGCATGTCCCTCATAAGGTGTGATGGAGATTCGATCTAGCTTCAGCTAATAGTATTCATGGGAGAGTACAGCATCCATTAGCTTTCTATTTCAAACACTAAACTTTCACAAATCCTGTGTGGTTTATGCATAAAAGTGACCTTATGAATACTAACCATGTATAATCTTTTCATCTGCATTCATGGCTTGCATTACACCGGAAGATTAAGGTGACTATTCGTTATGGCCTATGGCTTGCCGTTGGATGCTGGCTGCATCTAGTGGCTGTGGCATATCAATGACTAGCGCCGTGGCCATTCATATTAAGACGCAGCACTGTTATGGTTTTTAATATAAGCTGGACGTTGGAGCTCATGAAACCAGTCGAGGCATTTGTTCTGAAGAGGGAAAATTGGATTGGGGGTGCGGAGCATGGTAAGCACAGGGCCACCTGTGTTAATGAGATTGCTCTAGCTGCAGCTTCCACCTGACTCTTGTTTATTTCAAGCCAGATCAATAGAGTATGGTCTTGCTTTACAGAATCATACTGAAAAGGTCAATGACAAAAGAGAGTAGGAGAGACCTGCATTATTACCTGGATGTGCTTAAAACTCGATCAGCAGGCTCCAGGCTCTGGGTGATTGACCAGGCTTTATGGACGGCTTCATGGGACCCTCTGCGAAAAAGTCTCTGTCAGTCTTCTCACTGCGCTTATATGGTTGATGTGGAAAGTAAAAGGGAGGGAGTCAACAGGTGGTGCATATTTTTCAGTTTTGCCAAAGCGCTGACAATAAAACTGCACATTATTACAGCTGCAGTAAGTGAATAGAAGGTGAAGCCAAAAAGTCGTCAATGATGCGTCTGCTAACTGAACAATGCAGGAAAAATATGTGATGATCTTTTTTAGCTCTGAAAAATATTCCATAAACACATCCTATAGAGCAGACAATTGCAAAGCTACTCTCTCATAAAGCAGGGTTTTCTGTCTTAGGTAATCAAATGTGAGAATGAAATCTGACACCAGAGAGTAGTTAAAAGACAACATCCATGCTCAGGCCTACACCTGTTAACCCATAGTATTAATTAAAGGCAAAAGCAGAACTGACCAGGGTATTGATAAACCACAAAAAAGAAAGGAAAAAATTTTTTGTTTCTTATTAATCTGCACCATCTCCTGTGAGCAACCTGGGTTTACTTTGCATTTATGAACCTTTTTCAGGTGAATGAATGCCAAGGGAAATGTCTGTGTCTTTAGCTGCTAAAATGCTGAGCTTTTTTCAACAGCTACTCACTAACTTTGTTTACCAAATGGTACTGGGTTGACAGTGTACAGTGAGTTTTTAGAGCTTTGAGGTTGGTGAGACTGAACCAAAATAGTAAAGTTACGTGCCATAAAACCAAAAAATAAAAAAGAGCTGAAAGACACTCTGAAGAGCTCAAGAGCTCTGGGGAACTGTGGTGTTGTGTGACAATTGTCTTTGGATTCATTCATCACTACAAGCGACTCCTTTCACATTTGATCAATTGTTACTGTAAAGAAAGTGATTACAGCAGCTTTAATAGGCCCAAACATTAGTTACACTGAATCCGACACACAGTATTGTCCCCATATAATTCAGAATTCACAAACACGCGAGCAAATCTGCTCAAGCACAAACACTTGAAGAGTGTATTGGAGCATTACTGTGGCTCTGCAGTTATGAGATTTCTCTGGAGATATGGTTGATACAATACAGTGGCCAGGAAAAGAGGTTCACCATTTTTCCATACCCTGCCTAGAGTGTGATTAGGTGCTGCTCTCCAACTTTGAGTACTGTTTAATTAGTCAGACAGAGTTATGTAGTTCCCGACAGAGCATGGAAAAGGTGGAAATGTGTATCTGTTCCAGAGAGAGAGGCGTAGCTATGTGTGGTTTGATAAGGTATCACTTACATTTTATTGTAGATGGTTGGAACGGTTTGCCTGGCCTTTGGCGAGTTACTCCAGCTTTGTTACCCCCCACTGTGAAGTTGGGACTTGCTGCAGGGTGCCTGAGAGTATATCAGTATTGGAGATGTGGGAGCAAAATAGACCACCATAAACTACAGCACGAAGCTAATAGATTTATTGATTAGCCAGACTTCTACTCGTTCCCATTCACTGTGATACAGTAGATTCAGCACATGAAATCCTGCTGCTGCAAGAGGTTGGCCAGAATTATGGGGCGCATTTGTATTCCCAACTAGATGCTTTTTCTCTATACCATCTCTCACTCCCAACCCCTAGCAGTACCTTTGTCCTCCTTTCCACACAAACCACCCTCTGCTTGGCAGTTCAAAGCATCCTCTGTACTCTTAAGCCAGTAGTACCAAACCTCTATCAAGACTGGATTTCTCATTTATTCTCCAAGACAATCATACACACACACACACACACACACACACACACCATAAAGTATCTTGTGTTTATTTACTCACAAGTCTATGTGCGTGTGTCTATCCCCTGTTTAATCTGATTGTTGCATCCTTTTTGGTCTTAGAATGACAGTGCTCTAAATGCAGTGATAATGAATAGGCCTCAGGGAGTCTTTGCTGACTTGCAGCAGCAGGCTAATGAGATTAGCGAAACCACTGAGGGCCCGTTAAAGGCAGGAGGCCCCTTATGAGGTAGAACAAGATGAGGAAGCAGGCAGGACTGCGGCTTCAATGTGGCTCTGAACTGCAAAGTAAAGCTGATAATATCCAACATACTGTCCATGTAACAACCAAAACATTTAGAATATACCTCTACAGAAACACACTCGGGGTTTATATATTATTTTACATATAAATGGTCTCAGTGAGTTTGGAATATAGTGCTGCGGCAGCAACCTTGTCCTTCATGGTCTCACCCCCTTTGGATTTACTGATATTTCAGAGTGACTGTTTAAAGCCTGCACACTAGCTGTTCTCAGGAGACAATTTTCCCTCTATCATCAGCAGCTTGATTCATTCTTGCACAATGTTCTGACATATTAAATGTCAGAAAATCCTTCAGCTTAGGGAAACTGCTACTACACTCAAATTCCACATGAACAGCTCAGGTGCTCAACTCTTTTCACATTACAAGCTTCACATGGGTAGAACTCATTGTGATAGCGTATCCACACCCTTGAATGCATTACCTTGACATAAAAACTGACCGGTGAACACTGAGTTAACAAAGTAAGCACATCAACAAAGCTACACCTTTCCAGTGATGACATGACATCTAAATTCAACAAATAAAAAATATTTCTCTCTGCACCTAGACATTGTTAATGGATACTGGCTTATGGGCGTACTTCTGATTGAGCACTTAATTTGCATGGCAGCGGGGTCTGATGCACCTTAAACCCATTTGTAACAGAGGGAAAACACCACCAGAGCTGGAAAAACTGATACAAAATCCTCCAGTTTGATCACCTCATGTTCGCACCCCAGCAACTGCTGACCATGAGCTTGTAAAAGACTAATAAAAAACACAAGTATGTCATTTTATATACTTCATTTTAGTAAAAAGAAGGGAGTGCTATGCTTGATTGAGTGCTGTATTGTCAGCATTCAAATGGCAATCATGAGTTTGTGTTTTCAGCTGTGGGGAGCCCACTGCATGATATGCTCAACGTTCAAGAGGTTGAATGCATTAGAAAACTTTCACTTGAAAAAACACAACACAAACAGGCGAAATTCATCTCTGCCTTGTTCACTTTAAAAAAAATGGTTAATATTTTCTGTTGTGTACAACTCAACGTCATGAAGCAAACAAGAAAGCGAGCAAAATAGAATAGTAGATGACACGAGAAACAGCAGGCTTTGCTGTTTTTAATGTCACAACGTACAACTTACCATAGAAAGACCCTGTCACTCAGACATTATGTAAGTCAGGGTATTAAAGTTATAACTCTTTAGAGTTCAATTTAAATGACATACAGTATGTATTGACTACTAGAGCAGTAAACTGGTCTTGAGCAGCTGTTTTTTTCAGAAGTACAAAAGAAAAGAACAACTCATATTTATTTAAAGCACATCCAAACATTGCATCACGTTAAATAAAAGAAGTGTAGTGTAGTCTTCAGCCCCAACTGCCATTTTCTGAAAACACCCAATAAATAAATACATTGTTTTGTCTAAATCTCTTGAATCAACTGCGAGAAAGGCGGCCACGAACAATGAAGACAACGATTCAAATATAATGAAAGGCAATTGCTGAAAGGGATTGGTTATAAAAAGTATCAAAAGGAGGGTTTAATGAACATCTTAACAATCATAATTTTAAAGTGTGATAAGAGAGTACAAACAAACTCCACAGCAGCAAACCAGACCAAACAAATAAGTGACACATCAACCACTAAGCACAACCTTTGCACACAGGTATTTATCTGCCATTTTTCAGTCAGTCACAGACTCAGAGGTTGCTGTTTAAAAGAGCAAAAACAACATAAATGAAATGACAAAAAGAAAAAATGTTTCAGTCAGTCTGGGCTTCTGCATTGCCGCAGAGAAAACATCTGTCATGGTTCAGGCGAGCCAAGGGATCGTATAAGGAAGCGCAGACACGCAGATCTCCAAAACCACAACCACCCACACAGAAAAGAAGACAGAAATGAGAGCAATCAGACACAGAGGCAATAAACTCCTCTGGGGTGGCTGCACAGTACTGTAAAAGGAATCTTTTGTTTTGCTGGGGTAATGGCTATACATAGCCATGAATTCGTAACCTTTGTAACCCATTTCATCCATGTTATTATATTGCCATGGCTACTGTTCAAGCAGTTTTCATACAAGTTCTTATTCTACAAAAGAGTTATGTTGGTGATTTAATAATTGCTCTGTGAAGTAACACATTAACTAATCTTTTTATGTGATGACCAAGAAAGCTTTAACAGTCAGCTATAACAGGATGTTACAACAGCTTGTATACTGTGTTTTTATAGTGGATTTTACAGGCGTATAACTTCGCCATGAGAGCAGGTAAGCCCAAAACCACAACAGAATACTCATCTAAACTATAATGAAATGAATGTTGTTTCAGCGTGATGCAATGCATTTGCAACTTTTACACATCAATACAAGTTGATGTTTACACTGGGATAACGGACAGTAAAGACAATATGTAGGGAGATGAAAGTACAAGAGGAGCTGCTGATGCAGAAAGAGTTGGCATAAAGTTTCCAGAAAATACAAAAGAAGTTGGACTTACAGAAGAGAAGTTGTGAGCGCCACATGGCTCTCCTCTATATTTGCATGAGAGGAGCATGTCATCCAGTTGGTGGCTCAGTCTGTCCATAAACTCCAGGTTGGTTCCCTCAAAGTTTCGGGGTGGCAGAAAGAGCCTGAAGTCCGACAGCTTCCTGAACCAGGCCTGACGGTCCTCTTGAAGCAAGTCCAGAACCATGGGCCTCACTGTCCGGTTAGCCAGCAGCAGGCCCAGCCAGTGGCCAGCAAAGTACAGGTCGCTCTTGGTGAGCTTGTAGAGGCGGATAGGGTTGTTGTTGCAGATAGTTACCGCGGGGAAGGACAGTTCTTTGGCCCACTCAGTGTGGACTCGTGTGTATGTGGGGAAGGAAAGCCAGTGGAGTAGGCGGTTGGAGGACCAGGATAAAAGCAGCCCCAGGGAGGTGCAGAGGGCAAGTAGCCAAAAGGCCCTGCGGCCCACAGAGCCACCAGGGACGCAAACATGCCTTAGGCCATGCAGGCGTGTCCTTGACAGCAAAGTGGAAGTGACCAGAGCCAGAGTTGGCTTCGTAGGACGCCGCTGACGACCTTTTCTGATCATGGCCGGGGATCCCCGCCGGAGACAGCGCCCCTCCAGGGCCATAGCTGCCCACAGCACTCCTACAGCCGCGGGAAAGGCTTCATTTCCCAGCCAGGCCTCAGGGGCTGGGACCCACATGTAGCTCCAGGATAAATCCACTACTGTAATCCACACCTGGATATGTGTTGGGCCTCCTGAATACTAATGACCCATGCAGAATTAACTGTAAATATACTGCATGCAGACGCGGAAGTACCCTCAAGGATATCTGTGTGTTTTGAAATAGTCTTCCCCTGGTAGAGCAGGAGCTGTGATGAACTCAGTAGCAGCTACTTGTTGGTCATCTCTCCTGGTCTCTTGATCTGAGAGTGCTCCAATCATCCAACTCAGCAGGGGGAGAAAAAAAAAATCAGCTAGGCAAATGTGCTCCTAGCAAGGTGGCTTCTACATGAGTGACTTCAGCATCCACCGCAGTTAGTGTGACAGTGAACAAGAGAGGATGAGACAGAGAGAGCGAAGGCAAGAGGAAGAGGGAGGGGAAGAGAGAGGGAAAGAGGAGGATAGAATACAAAATACCAAAGGCTAAGCAGAGAGGACAAAAAAACTAATGGAAGAAGGGAAGATAATTAAAATAATGAGACGACAGCGAGGGGAATTGGTTGGTATGGTGCTGTCTGTTAGAGCAGAGCTTGCCTTGTTCCAGCGCTGTGGTTTCTCTTCTTCTGAGTTACGTGAGTGTGTTTTTTGGCGTCACTGGTTTGCAGAGGCGTTCGGCAGCCAGAGGCGGCAATCAATTTCTTGTCACTATTAAGTACAAGCTGTAATTGAATTCACAAAAGTCTCCCGTGCTCATTTGTTTTCTGTCCCACTTTGCGGTCTCACTTTTGATGCCTTTTCTTCCTCGTGATGTCACTGGTCTGTTCCTCGTCTCTCCCCCCACTTAGCTTTAACCAGTGTTATTAAGTCCTGCGGGTAACCATCGGGTAGCTTCATCTTGTAGCAGACTTGTTTCTTGGCACCACAGCCACAGTGAGAAACATGCTACAACACACTCTCACATGGAGAAGTAGGCACCGCATAAACAGACATACACTCACAGCGGTTTCCTGCGAGAAACCAGACCATGAGACCACCAGAGATAATCTGTTCTGTCACACTCTGATCTCAACATCCCTCTCCTTTTTCTCGGTCTCCTGTCATTCTCTCTACTTCTTCTTCCCACCTAGATTTTTCTCCTCTCAAAGAAAGCATCTCTAATCTCAATATTCCTCTCATGTCTCCGCTCCTCCTTCTAAAAATACTCTCCCCAAATCAAATCCATCAACTTGCCCTCACCCTCCTCCTCCTCTTCGCTCTCGTGTCAGTCAAGCCCCGTAAGCTCGACCTCTTGTCAGGCTCCCTCTGCTCCTCCTCCTCCTCCTCTTCTTCTTTTCCACTTTGTGAATGCAATCCCTCACTTCTCTCCCCCGTCAGGGAAGGCTTCTCTTTTCGCTTTCTTCCCTCTGTGTCCTTGTCAGCTTCATCCAGCTTTCTCGCTATCTCAGCTCCGAATGACTTCTCTCCCCTCAGTGATCTCTCTCCGTTTCCCTCCCCCCCTCCCGTTCACATGGCCTCTCCCGTTTTGCTCCTCTGTTTTGCTCCGTTTTTTCAGGCAGCTTGTCCTCCCGTTGCACCTCTTCTACTCCTCCTGCGCCACAGCTCTGTCCACATAGCCGGTGAGCCCGTTACTGATGAGAGCGCCCGTCTCTCTCTGTGCTAACTCGTGCTGTCCTTCGCCCCCCTCTGTTTGTCTGCTGCTGCTGCCGAGCCACACGGCTACTGTGCAATGAGAGACTGCTGTGTGCATGAATGTGAAAGTTTGTGTGTAGCAGAGGAGAACAGCTACACATGGGCTCTCGATTATACAGAGCCCAAATTATTACCAGCTTTTATCACCGTAACAAAGATTTGAAACTTGTTTCAAATGGTTGGTAACACAATATATGTGAATACAATGGGGTGGAGAGATGGGTATATTTAGGTGTAGATTGTGGTAGAGTAGATCATTTATCATAAAGTTTTTCCCTCAATGCTGCTCTTTATTTATAGGAAAAATGTTTTTATAGGCAAGTATGTTAGGTTTGGACATCAGATATAATTTTAATCTTGATCCTTCGTTAAAAGCTATTCTTTTTAGTCAAATTTGGCTGATTTTTGTTAGTTTTAGTCAACAGACATTTTAGTATATAAGTTTTTTAAGTCTATTCATGTTCTTCTAATCGTAAATGCCAATGTCTTCTAAGTATTCTGAGGTTTGTCTTTGATGTGTACAGTTACCATGGTTACAAGTGTTTTATTTTTGAAATTGCAATACGTTGTAGTTCTCGTTTTCCAAAATCCTCTCTGTTAAATTTTTTATCAAATTTTTGTTGCTAAGAAAAGGTTCTCAGCAAATCTTTCATCATAGTTTTCACTGACTAAATTAACTCTGCACGTATGGAAATGTTTGGTACATAGTTGCTTTGTAAGAAGTCCAGAGTTTTTTTTAAATGATTATCTTGTGTACAAATTAGAAAACTACCTCACTTCTAATTTTTGGGTGCAGATACATTAATATATTTTGTGATTTAGTCTCTTTGCTGGTATCATCTTTGAATAAAGCCCAATCCATAAATTAACAAGGCAGATTAGCAGTTTTTTGTGTTGCCTTTACATAATTTGCCCACCAGGGAGTACGGACAAGCTGATTCTTGGTAAATAACTTTGGTCACAATCTTCAATAACCAAATAATTGTACTTTAAGTGTACTTTTTCATAATTTATATAAAAAATAAAGTAGGCTAAATAATGGTTGGGTTTTATTTTTTACATCCCTTAGGCATATTTAAATTATTAAGAATATTTTTTTTATGTTTTTTTTTCTTAAATTGTCCACACTAATTACAAAAAAAATATTTTTCTCCCATGATACCTGCTGGTCTCAGTAGTTTTGTCACCTCACCTATAACATACATTGTAAGGATACAAAAGAAAAACAAAATCCTCAACAATGGTGATTAGGGATGCACCAAAAAGAAAATTCTTGAAACAGAATATAATGAAAAAAATTGATGAATACTGAATAATGAACACCAAACAAGTACATTCACATTGTTTCCATTTATTTTGCCTTTTTCTTTACCATTTCATAAATCAAAATAGTCATGTGCTTTTTACTGAGTGTTTCCCACAGGATTTGGACAGACTATGGTGCGTGAGGCCCAAGAGGGTCCAGTAAAGTAAATTACATGCGTCCTTTTACTTTTAATGTGCACATGTAATATGTTTTATATTTTCTGTGAATATAATCCAATTAATCTTATTTCCAGCTGTATAGATACTTTACAGTTGGAAATTCACTTTTTTGAAAACCGAACGTTGTCGCATGTGTATCCTTTCGCTAAATTCATCAAGTCCGACTGATAAATAATGTTGTATGTGGTTCTTGTATCGCGTGACCTAAAGACTTCATAACCTCTCTTCAGGTAGGACTCTCATACTGCAACTTGTCTTTGTAGAGAGAGTAAATGACAGGATAAAGTGGCTAACCTGCCTGTCAGCTCACACTGGTCCGTTTCAATGGATTTACCATAAAGGCTTTGATTGTGTGGATGTGCTAGGTGACAGTTCAGCAGAAAAGTGTCTGCAAATGGTGATTTTTTTCTCGGACACTTTAAAATGCTTCTACACGGCCGACTATCTACGTAATTGTTCAGTAAAATTTATTCGGTCTTTTGACTTATTAAGCCGAACATCAAAAGTGCTTTTTTTGCTATTATAGGCCGATTAAGTTTGGTGGCTGAACATTCGGTGCATCTCTAATGGTGATACATGTAACTGCAAAGCATTTCATATTTTTTTGGGAAGAGACGGTGGAGCTAGCTTGCTTGATTAGTAAGGTGCATCTGTAATTCACGTTCATTGTGAAATAAGTGGAATGCTAATGTTGGCTAGCAAAAAACAAAGGTTACGTTATGGCAACCCTAGTTCTATAAGCACAGGAGGAGCCCCCTACTGGACTCTATGGGTACTACCTCCTCCGCGTCGTGCACATAGCCGGCCAATAGGACGTCACTGCTGATACATACGTACAGTATAAATAGCAGTGTCCAAACTGCATCAGCATCCGAACACCTCTTCAGTTGACGTGTCGGAGCGGCCGGGCTAATCGGTAGAGGCCTGTGCTTATGGAACTAGGGTTACCATGTCGTGACCTTTGTAATATCTCACAAAGGCCCCACCCTCTATGGGACTTTATGGGTACAGAGGGTGGAGCCCGATGACTGACTGCCCTAGCCACGACAAGCCAAAGTCTACCACACCAACCCGGTAGGCTACAGGCCGGCCAAAGCCCCAACCACCACACTGCCTTAGTGACAGGCCAGTGGGGGTCTTTCCTGGCCATCAACAGTTGAGTTGTCTTGACTTCCCCTGGGAACGACAGACACAAACAGTGTACATTCCCCCTTAAATACTGGTATACACCAGAGTCCCTCCTCACAGATCCTGGGTTGCACCTGCAAGCACGGAACATGCGAAGGTGCTTGATGCATCCAAGAGGTAGAAACGCATAAACGTGCATGGTGACGACCACAAATCTGTTGTGCAGATCTCTTCAACTGCCACACTTCGGGTGGAGTGTGCACAAATCGCTGTGGGTGGGTCTGCTCCCGCACACATAGGCTTGGGAGATGCACTCACAAAGCCAACCGGCCAGGCGTTTCTTGGACAGGGATTTACCCATCACACTGAAAACAGACAAAAAGCTGGTCAGTGTGACGGATAGGTGCGGTGCGCTCCACATAGGATGTTAGAGCGCAAACTGGACATAACAGATGCAGTCTCTCCTCCCTCTCTCCCACATGGGGTGGGGGGTAGAAGGCAACCAGATGTATTGTCCTGGACCTAAACGAGCTCCTAATGTTCTTGGGAATAAAGGAGGGGTTCGGTCATAACACGGCCGCACCATGGTCACCACGAAGCAGCATACAGCTGGGGTGAACCAAGAGGGCACACAGCTCACTCACCCTCTTAGCAGAGGTGAGAGCTAGCAGCAAGGCTGTCTTTAGAGATAGCAGTTTCAGAGAGGACTGCCCAAGGGGCTCATACCTTAGAGCCTCCAACACGAGCGAGGTTGTCGAGTAGAGAAAGTCCATCATGCCTGGCTCGCGCAAAGGTTGCAGTGCAGTGTCCACGCATCTGCTGAACATGCGAGGGGGTAGCGAGTAGCCGTATTCAGTCAGCGTTTCGCTGTCTGCTGAAGAAAAAAGGATGCCGATGTAGTTGGGACACTGCAATTTATACGGTACGCACATATCGGTAGGGACGTCCTATTGGCAGGCTACGTGCACGATGCAAATTTTCAGTGGTGAGTGTGTGCATGTGATTGGACGGTGATTTTATATTGTGTTTTACTGTGCTGAAAAAAATTTTCAGTCTTCTTGCTGGTTGTTCCTAAAGCTTGTCGTTAACCGTCGTTTTGTACTCTGTAATTTAGCAGTGTTAACAATGCTACTATATAATTCTCTCTTAGCCCCAAAAAGATATATTTAAATAATTAAATTAATGTCATAAATGTGCAATGGCTAATCAACTAGAAAAATATTTAGTCAGGGGCAACTCTAGCAAGGATGGTATCATTTTAGCTTGTTTCTCATTCATACCAACTTTTTGTACTGTGTTTGTATTTTTCACTGCTTTAATAATGAAGCTTTAGTTCACTTTGTCTGCATATCACATCTGCCAACAAACATTCTCTGTCCAACACAGTGTTAATACAAGTAAAAAGACAGCCTGTCTCTTGTTAACTTAATGCTGTAATGCATGTTTTTATAAAATTCAAAGTTTTACTCAGGTTTTATTCATCAGCGTTCTTCTGCCAATTACAGAGGAGAGCATTTTCTCCCTGTGTGATGAAGTAGGGCATTTTTTATTTCATTTTTTTTAATTTCGTAATTGAATTCCCCTAAGCTGCTCTCAGTTTCTTTAGAGAGAGGTAGAAGAAAACCAAACCCAGAATACAAATCCTTCATTACATTTAGTCACAGCAAGCATTGTGTGGCAGCTTCAAATCATTATCACAACATCAAATCATTTTGTAGTTGTATGCCAGGAGTCACAGAGGCTAAACAAACTATTATAAAACATTTTTTTAACAACACAGAAGAAGATGAATATCTAATTTGTCGCAAGATCAGCTAAGTGTGCCGGCTTGACATTGTTTTGAATTGAACACATGTTGCTTTTCATTGTTTGGCTGGATGTTCGGCAACAGTGCTTAACAGCTCCCTGTGATCTCATCTTTGAATACCTGATGAAAGTACATTTTAACTCAGGAGTTATAAAGCCCACATATGAGCCTAAAGAAATCTTTCACACTGTCAAAACAAATTAATGTGGAAACCCATAATTGCATGGGCACACACGAGCGTGCAAATTATACGTCATTCCCAAACAGCAGAACTAGGCCTGTGAAAATGTTGAAAGAGTAAAACACATCCATGTATAATGCATAACCGGTAAAAAATCCAAAGAACAGGAATGCAGTATTGAAATGTCAAATGCATGCACGTACACTTATTTCCACCAACACCTACTGTATGCTACAGTGGCACACACAGCCTACAGCTAGAGTCAGAGGCAGCCTTCCAGAGCCTGGATCCACGGGCTGAATAATTAGCTTGGAGTCATAAAGAGGGTTTCTCAGTCCAGCTATGCAGTCAGTGTAAAGAACAGCTCAAGGCTCTACATATCCAATTTGCAATTCTAAAACATAAGGGAAATCACTGATTAATTAGGGATGTAGCCAACCCAAGCGTCAAATACAATTATACAGCATTCTATAGCTACAATGCCAATAAGATATTCCTGTACACTTTCATCAACAACACCTCAGATCAAAGGACACACAGTGGCATACTGTTCGTGAGAGAGTCGCCTATAAATATAAACCACAATTAAACATTCATAGGTTCATGTTAATGAGGCCTACAATGTTTCAGAGAATGCTGGATGAAAATCATCTAATAGCACAACAAAGCTACTACGACAAAGGTCTGCAAGGCTCGAGTTCGTCACGGAGAAGGAAAGATTTAGAGATGATTCACAAGGTTGCAAGCTTCATGCAGGCCTTGTCTGTGTATCTCATCTCATCGTTGAATTTAAAAGTTGTTTTCAGGGTTGTTCGCAGAATAATCTAGAAATGGCTTCCTTTATGCTGAAGCAGTGGGGGTTTTCTGGGGCCTGTCTGTCATCCTTTGAGTCGCTGTCACTGATAACACAGGCTCTACAGCAATTAACACCTTACCCATGCGTTGGTTTATCAAAACACATATGCAGACACAGAATGATGCAGTGCTGATCGACATTGTTTCATTTTGTGCTAAAGATCTAAACTTAAATCAAAGTTTGCAACATAAAACATCTATGTAGGTATAATATTTAGTATATCTATGTAGTATGTAAATTAAATGAGTTGTTTCCATAAATATGAGCTATCAGTGTGCTGATCACGGACTGTCAGCCACATTTCTCAGTCACCCCTGTCGCTGTTTTGAGCCACCAATCCGTAAAATATGCAACTGCAGTTTTAAAAGGGAGAAAACATGATGAAATCAGAGAGAAGAAGTTCTATAGCACATCAGATATCACAGCAGCTGCCCTTTCTACTTGTTTTAATTGTAAAGTTTTCAATTCTCACAGAACAAGAAGAAGCACAGAGTTGTTTATTCTACCTGTTGACGGCAGCACTTTCTGTCGGGGCAGGAGGTGACATCAAAGGAAATTACAAGAAAAATCTGTGCAGGGAAAACTGAAGACTTAATTGTAATGGAGAAGTTCCGCACAGCTATAATTCAGCCTCAGGCAGGTGAGGAACAATCCTTCTCTGATATAAGAAGAAACCACAGGAGGACGGTCTGTGAAGATTCTCAGTCATGCAGGTCACAGTTATCAAGTTATCAAGGAAGGTTAAATCAAGGGCAGCTCGACGTGGTTGAAGACCCTTGAAGACATTTTGCCTCTCATCCAAGAGGCTTCTTCAGTTCTTACTGACTGGTAGGTCCCAGGTATTTAACCTCTGTCGCAAGGTGATGGATATCACTATGGTGGCTATCAGGGTGATGGATACCACTGTGTTTGTTAGTGCTCCTTGCTGTTGTAAGGACAGTCGTTATGGTCGCTCGAGTCGCATGAGGCCAAGTCAGAACAACTGTCGTTGGCATTGAAACATGAGGCCAAGTGTGAGTGTTTGTTCACTGTCCTGGGATCCCCTCTCAGTCAGTTAGAATTGAAGAAGCTTCTTGCATTAGAGGCAATACATCTTCTAGTATTCTTCACCCAAGTCCAGTTCCCCTATATTTAATCTTCCTTGGACACAGGAGGATTGGTATATGTAGTTGTAATGAGCCTTTCATTTCATGACTAAAATTAATACTTGCTTAGTTGGCAGTACATTTGCAGGGTAGGGGTCAAGCTTAAATTAAATCACATTAAATTACATGAAGGTTTAATGATCTCTGTAGGGGTTTGGGGTCGAGAGAGGGTTATAACTCTAGTCTAGAGGGAAATGCAAAATGCATGATTTAAAAAAAACATCTTGAAAATACAAATAAAAATGAATGTGGTGATCAGCATTTTTATCTTACAAGCCCAAAGTTATCATATTTATCGTCATCAATTAAAGTGAAATAATTGAGGATTAGCAGCTCATAACTAATGCTACCATCATTACTTCATTTTCTGTCAGTAGAGTTGAAAGTGAACTGACTCTAGCCCTGCTGGCTTGAGGAGGCCACACAAAGATTCAGCTGCTGATACTGCAATATTACCACAATAAATGGTGTTAAATCAGATATTGACATGTCTTTAAATATGTGATCAACATCCATATGTGGTCAAAGAACAGGACAGCTCAATAAGAGTTGGCTCACTGATGTTGAGAAAAAATGCAGCATTGTGCAGAAGGTTATGGTCGTGTTTTTTTACTTGGGTTATAGTGGAATTTATCGATTTCTTTGTTGCTCTTTTTGAATTAAAAAAAAAAATATGAATCCAAAAAAAATTTCTCAATCCTACAACACTGTATGACTCACAATGTATAGCAAAAAAAAAAAAATCTATGCAGGAGAACTAGAGGTATTGTCTTTTTTTATTCCATGCATTCTTCTACATTGTCAAAACTTGGCGCCTACATTACCCACAATGCAACTCAATTTGGTGAGAGATTTCAGAATCAGAATCAGTTTTATTGCCAGGAATGTGTACACATACGAGGAATTTGACTCAGAATTGTACATTGCTCACGATGTGCTTACTTATACAATAATAAAATAATAATATAATAATAATAAAATCAGACACAAACTACGATTTGCAGAGTTTTTCTTTCTCCTTTAAGTACTGAGAAAGAATTATTTTCAATAATGATAATAATATATGGACATGGTTCCACTAGAACTCTGAGTTATCTAAATTAATGCCATGTTAACTTAGGATCCAGCAACAGTTTGTGTATTCTGAGAGTAAACGAGGAGCAAAAGGAGCAGAAAAAGTGTTGTGTTCTGTATAATCAAGCAAAATCAAATTGTGTTCTAATATTTTCATCTTGTGCTTTTGATACTGCTATTTTATGTTTGACTAAGCATATGTTCATGCTGCGCCACTCTCTCAAATTGCCACCACCTTTTTGATTTAAAGACAATAGGGAGCAGGTGCTCTGGATCAGGCCCCACACCTGGCTCATATTTAGACAGAGCAGGAGGCCTGTTAAAGCGGGAAGAGCAACTAATCACAACAAAAAGGTGCATCTGTGTGGATGACGTCCTGGTGGTATACTGGTGGTATACATGGCAGATTGAGTACTTCATTTAAAATTCATGCTTAAATAAGTGTGTCTTTGTTATGATACACAAAAAATTGGTAGGTTGTTTATCCTGCTGGGTTCCTATCCCTATGATTATAACATCAGTGCTGGTTAAACTAATAATCTCCCCCAGCTGACACTACCTAAACACTCTCTGACAGTTTGGCAGCATCCCAGACGCACTCGACACACACACTCCTGCCCTTTACAGCTCCCCTCGGCCATCCGCTCACTTTGCAAAGCCTGGTCACGATTCAGTCTGCAGACCGACCTCTGAATACCAGTGTCACACAATCTACGTTTTATAAAGGAAATAGAAGTGCTTGAAAGCAACACCTCAGTATCTTAAACACTACATATAATACTGTCCAACCATATTTACTGTGGTAGCTTTAGGTTGATGCATAAGCAGTAAGGCAGAAGCGATGATGTATGACATGAAGTACAGGAAGGTATACATCCTTTGAATTAATCAAGAGAATTAGGGAGTGATTATGGAAGTGTAAGGTCTGCTGGGTAATATGCAACTAAAGCTGGATTAATTGCTACATTTGCGCAAAATCAACATGCTTTCAGCTTTATCTTTGCTTCAAAGAGGACTAAAATGTTGATATTAATGTGAGTGGCATCTTTCTGAAGGATGTGTGTTGAAATCTAATGAAATAGGACAAAATAAAACCAATTAAACAACAAACTGAGCAGAATGAGAGTCATGACAACAGGATAAACAAGGTCAGCAAATCCTTCTCGGTCATTCATTTGTGCATCAGCACACGTCGTTATGTGTGATTTGTTTTTCTCAGCTGCTTAAATGAAGATTAGAAACATGTTGAAAGTGTCACTCTTTCCATTAACACTGAAAGCATTGGACGGGTTCCTCTGGAAAAACAGGGCCATGTCCCTGTTTTATGCCATGAAGAAAAATCTAACCAGGCACAAAATATCTGAAACAGTATCAATGAAACAGTCCAGTGATGCTATCAGATTATCAAGTTGTTAAAGACTACATGTTGAGAAAACCCATTTTGCGCCAAGGCAGGTAGTATACACTGTACCAGAATTTCCAGCTTGCTTGCTGGAAAAGCCTTTTTTAGTTGATGACAGCAGTTAGAGTCTGCAAAACCAAAACAATGAGCTAAAAGAGGCTAAAAGCGGCATAGAGCTGCAGAGCTGTGTAATAACACTACTATAATACTACTATTACACACAGTTCATGTTAATGTTGCTGCAGCACCGTTGTGCTACATTCGTTTCATTTAACTATTTGTTTATTTTATTTTTTATTTTCAACAGTGACGATTTTGCTCGTTTCCTTGTCGTAGGTGATAGTAAACTGAATATACTAGGAGTTTGGGCTTTTGGTCAGACAAAACAAAAATGATGTGTTATACCCTTTTAAACTCAAATAATTCCTATCTGCATATAGTCAGTGTTAAAGGTATGGAGGAAGTTCTCTGCAGACATTTGGATCTCACGTGAAGATTCCAATCCTCTTTACCGTCAAATAAATAATATTCATTTACACTAAATACATTCACAACAAATGACGTGATTGTGGAACCAGCTATGAGAAACCAAAGAAAACCCTTTTTTCTTCATTGCTTATTTCTTCTTAAGTGGATTCACAAACATACAGCTGCAGCATGTCAGCTTAAACAAGCATCACCACTCCTACCATGTTCAAAGTTCATTGTGTGTGTTAGACTGTGACTCAGGACTTATCAGCTAAATTCCTGTTGCACAAGTTTAACAGTTGGTAAGGGGCAGCACGTCAATCCCTGTTGGCTCAGACTGCTCATGTGAGACATCGCCCTACTGTCGACTACACCTTGAAGATTCACCTCTTGCTGCATCTGAAGATTGTAAGGGAGGCAATTTTGTGCCACTTCAACACTTAATGGAACACAAATTTGTAGCTTAATTAATTTCCAGCTGGTATGAAATCAAACTACATCACAACCAACAATGTTCTACTTCTGATTGCAGGCTATGAAGGCATTTCATGGCAAGACTTTCTGAAAATATGTCTTTTTGGGGTTAATTACAATCAACATCCAGGTGCTAATGTGTCACTATATCTCTAATGATGCATATAATAGAGGCTTTGCATCTTATTGTAATTTCTCTTATTAAATCATTTGTCCCAACGTTTCCAAGGTAACAGCAGCTACAGCTAGACACAGTTATGAATGGGTGTGGCTGCAGTGGGACTAATGAGAAACCTTTACCGTTCTGTGATTTATGTTTTACTTTGTCTTCACAGAGAATCAAAGCCAATTAGATTTAAAATGAACTTGTCCCGATCTACTTTCTAAATAATAAAAAAGGATAAAGGAAATCTCTGCGACGGAATAGAAAGCTCAGAGCCGAGGCTGCCACAACAGTTCCAGCTAATGATGCTATTAGTGCTTAGGAGCAGCACAATCAATCACAGAAGTGATTAGCATGAGCATGTACAGAGAGCCGGGCCATTAGTCAGATGTGCTGTGTATAACCTTCAAGACTGCACTCAACCACCATGCTCACGCCTGCGCACAAAGAAACAGTGTACCACAGATTATAGTGAGTAAAAAAAATACAAATAGCCTTTCATAATGATACGTGAAACAGCATCATTGATTTGTGTCCATGGCAGTCTTCTGGCAAGGGGCCATTCAGTCAAAGAGTGGATAAAGTAAGCCATGTAGGTAAATGTGTAGCAAAAATGTCTGTCACTGTCTGGTATTTTGCTGTATAATAAAGACAGTTAATAATAGTTCAGTGAGAGGAACAGCAAGACACTGAGCTGAAGCTGAGCCAGGCCAGACGAGGGTGCTGAGGTGAAGCAAGTGAGAGAACACAGAGGGCAGTCATGAAGCTGTTGTTAAAATGTAATCATGGAAATTCATCCGCAATTATTTCCATGCTCTATTTCCAACTTATCATGTGGTGTTTAGGCGTCCAAAATAACACATTTTCTCAAAAAACATTATCTGGATTTGAAGTAAAGGCTCCAAGGGAACAGTGTCAGGCAGATGTAGCAGAGGTGTCTGACATTTTAGAATCTGAGGGCAAATGTCAGTGAACAGACGTAGTTAATTTTGATCAAACGGGAAATTAATGCATTTCAGAATATGCAAAGGGATCATAAAACATTGATCACTTCATTATTAATACAATTTTAATGATGCAGGAATTATGAGACTCAGAGAGATGAAATATGCCAAAGCCATTTGGCCATTTTGATGAATTCATGTGAATCCCAAGTTGATCCTTTAAACATTCACATTTCTAGCTGCAGTCTACTTGTAGAGCCAAATGTGGATCCAGTGTGAGACAAAACACAGACAGACAGAGAGAAGGAGAGAATGTGAAACTGGCATTGTATTTTATTCCCACTCCAACAGAAGAGTACAAAAATCAAGAGCGGCAAGTGGCAAAAAACCTTGTCTAAGAAATCATCCTTGACTGAGAAAAAAAACCATGTGAAGGATACTCGACAAGAAAATATGTTTGCTTAGTTTCTGACTTCTGTCATTTCCCCCATCATTCTGCACCTTGATCAATGTTTAATGCTGTCACTAGATAGTACTTCATTATAAAGATCAATTTTCACAGGGCGTATTAACAGACAGCATATGTAGTCACTGAATTAGCACCATTCACACCACATCTCACTGGACCACATGATCATAGTCAGTGTCATTAGTTGCCGTATAAGATTTTGATTTTCAATTTGATTGCCACTTATTATACCACTCAGCTATCAAGCTCCTCTCCTGTGGAACCAGGTTCCAGTTTGGGTTCAGGAGGCAGACACCATCTTCACATTTAAGAGTAGGCTTAAGACTTTCTTCTTTGATAAAGCTTATAGTTAGGGCTGGCTCAGGTGAGTCCTGAACCATCCCTCAGTGCATCATGGGAAGTCCCCCGGCAGTCTAGGCCTATAGCAGAGGCCTAGACTGCCGGGGGACTTCCCATGATGCACCTGCTGCCCCCGTGTTCCTGCTCGACACCCTCTGCTGCAACGACTATTGTTACTAGTCCTATTATTATTATTGTTATTATAATCATTAACATTACGATGATTACGCACTCTCTCCCTCTCTGTCCCCCCCCACCACCACCAACCGGTCGAGGCAGATGGCCGCCCACCCTGAGCCATGGTTCTGCTCGAGGTTCCTGCCTCTTAAAAGGAAGTTTTTCCTTGCCTCTGTCGCCTAGTGCTTGCTCTTGGTGGGAATTGTTAGGCTTCTGTAAATAATATCACAGAACACAGTCTAGACCTGCTCTTTTATGAAAAGCGCTGTGAGATAACTGTTGTTGTGATTTGGCGCTATATAAATAAAATTGAATTTATGTGAAAAACCTGAAGTTGCTGAGACTTGCTGAAAATGCATTAAAATCATTGCTCTGCGAACTCCAAATCCATTCAGTTATTCGTGACTGAAGGGTAACAACTATGTCACAGCTAAAGAAGAAAAAACAAATGACTTCTGAAATTACAATTTCAAAAGAAAGATTTATTCAGTTTTGTAATTTCTGTCATCTCACATAGATGATTTACATAAGATTAAAAAGTAACAATGCAGTTAACACAAATCTGTGAATTTTCCCAGCTGTTTAATGTTGTGCCCTTAAACAAGGGGGAAAGTAACAGGAGAAAGATGAAGAAACTGTTATGAGTTGTAGTTTTTTTTGCCATTGGTTCATATGTCTATTTATTTGCCTGTTTCTCTCGTTCCTTGTCCTTAGTAGTTTATGTCTTGTCTTTTATCTTAGCACTTGGTCCTGTGTTTTAGCTCTTTGTCTTTGTTCCCAGTCCTGTGCCTTGGTTCATGTTTTAGTATTTACTTCAGGTTCCTTGTCTACATTATTTTGGTTTAGTCTCCTTTGCACTCTGTGTTCTAGCTCTGTGTTCTCCTTTAGGTTCTGGTACTTTGTAACATGTGTGTTTCTGTCTTTGTAGGTTATTAATTTTGCCCCATGTCTGTCTGTCAAGTGTTCTCTCTGTTTTTCCCCGCTCTCTCTCTCTCTCTCTCTCTGCCTGCCTGTGTCTCGTTAATCCCACCTGTGTGCTCCCGCCCTGCTCGTTAGTCCCTGTATTTCTGCCTGAACCCTGTTTTTGGACTTTGTGTTTTCCTTTGCCCTTGTGGATTTTACTTTGGATTCAGCCACTACTTGTAAGTGCGCTCGCCTTTTGTTAAATAAACTGTTGAACTATACCTGCCAGTCGTGCGTCCTACGTTTGGGTCCTACAACCTGCTTCACCACATACGAATCTTAACGGAAACACACACGCAGCTCTCTCCTTCTTTCGTCTGTACTGAATTACTTTTTAAACAATGTATAGAGGAAAACAATATTCATGCCATCATATTCAGGACCACAGTCATCATGAGTATCTTTTTAACCTGTCCTAAATTATGTTTTTAACTAAAGTTATCACATAACACTTTAATGAAAAGTAAATTGTTTTATCCAAAGTTATCACACAACATGTTATTTTTTAGACTAAGTTTTCACATAGCGCTTAAATGAAATTTACTTTAAATACATCCACTTATTCATAGTCTCTGCCATGACATGAAACTAGGCCCTTATAGTGATAAATATGCACTTAAACCTTACAGCGCAAATATGTGGACGTAACAGTAGCTAGTTTAAACACCAATGACAAGGTAAACACAGATATGGCGGGACTCGGACATGACAGAGCCATGAGGTCTCCGGCTGCTAGCATAAACATCGTCTCAGTTAGCAAGAAACTCTTTAAACAACATACACGTGCAAAAATGTCTCTATCACTCATAAAACCAGAATAATATATAACAAAATGTATCAATATATGTTCAAGTTTACAATGATTTGTGCATGGTAATTATCTTAAACAAGGGGAAAAGTAATGGGAGATGGATGAAGAAACACACAGGCAGCTCTCGAGGAAGCGACGCGCAATCCCCCTACTGGAGTCCCGAGGCATTACCAACACATTAACCCACACAGACAAGGATCAGTATTATCTATCGGCATTCCACTTCTTAGTATTAATTGCTGTATAGTTTTTAACAGTGACAAATTTAATATATACTCTATTATAAGCCTTAGCTATTATGAATGAAATAACACCTGAAAATGAAATATTGTAGTACTGTGATAAACTTCAAAATGAAATTAACTTTTCAAATGAATTCTTTGATATCAAAATGAATTGTAAATTATTCTGTCACATCCTACTTGTCACATTTCAGCGTTAATCCCATGTGATTTCAGCTACACATAAGTCACACTAAAAGTAGTTATGATGATCGTTCGCCACTCTCCAATGGAGTGGGTCGGGTCCCGCGCTAGCTGCCCGATCCTGGCTTTTTGCTAGGGATTCTCCGGGGTTCTCTGTGTCTGGCAATTCGGCTGTTTTCAGGTTTCCTTCGTTGCCGCTGGCGGGACCACGTGGCTTGGTCTGACCTTGGTGAAGTTGGCTCGACGAACAAGCTTAAAAGGAAACTTGGTCGTTCCTGAATTAGGCCAGTGTAACTTAATGGACTGATAACTTTAACAAAACAAAAGAAAGAAAGAAAATAACGCAAACTGAGGGGCAGATCGATGTTGCGAACAAAGGCCCGTTGCGCTGGTCGAACTCTTAGGGCGTTGCTGGAGAGGCACGCCGGACGCGTGTCGAAGCGTCCAGAGAGCAGAGCGGAAGACCAGAGCACGAGGGGAAGAGCAGAGCAGAGAGCAGAGAGTGAACAACGTCGCGTGTCGCTCTTTTGTTGTCTGGGGTGTGGTTCCCCCAGGGGGCGTTTCAGGTTTCCCGAGGGACTGCGTTTCTAAACGTTAATGTCTAAAAGAAAAAATCTATTTCCGCGGATTATAATCAAATATTTTCCACAATCAAACCTCAATGATCAAACAGTTGTACCGTTCTAAGTTAAGCATTTGGTAACAGGAAACAATTGTCACATTATTGGTCAGGATAAGTGGGTGACATTTATACATTAACGGCATTTCCGACGATGGTATGTAATTCTTATTTCGTCCACTTGGGGGAGCTCAAGTTACATGAGGAAAGCTTAGATTAACCCAAAACAATCTTTCCTTAGGAAATGGGGAATTCAGCCTTAATTCAAGCTGGATAATTAATAGAGTATAGTAGGACATTTCTTTATCATCATTTCTAAAGGAATTGTATGAGAAAGTATTGTGAACAAGCATTGGTTACACATTAAATGAAGGAGTGTCCTTAATCTTGCTGAAAATAAAAACACTGCCAAAGTAACTTATTTAGATTCTTTTCAGGACTAATATCAACAACAGATAGCAGTTAATGCATTGGGTCTTTGGAGATTGCAGTCTTTGTTTATTTAAAGTTCGGCTGTCCTGGATTATGTCGCACTTAGGCGTAAAAAAGGGGTATCCCTTTGATGGGGTAATGAAACACAGAGCAAGGATATTTGCCACGGTTACGTGTGTGTGTGTGTGTGGGGGGGGGGTGGCAGTTTTGATAGGCTGTTCAGGGAAATGCTAATCGCTGGTGAGTGTCCCTTTTGTCAGTTTAACAGTCAGGCACCGCGTTATCAGCTTCGGAATCAAAAAGGTGCCAGTTTTACGATCAACTTAGAGAAAGCAACTTTCCACCCCCCCTTCCGTTGGGGTCTCTGCAGCAGTCTGTTGAAAGCTGATCTTTAACCCCCTGCTCCTCTCTGGGAGAGGAAAAGAGGAATTTGGAGTAGCTCCAAATTTATTTAATATAAAATGCACAAATCCACACCATTGTCCCGCTACATATTAGAACGACATAATAGACTTAATATTAATGATTTGTGTAATACTGTTATATCACTGTTTAAATAGTTGCCTTCATGTTGCTATTAGTAATAAATGAACACCTGAAGCACATGCACAATGATCTTCATCATATTAATGTCATATTTATGGTTAGATTTGTCTTACTTACTATTAGATAAATGAACATGCGTTAGTAACCTTTTTGTCAAATTTGCAATTCTATTGGCAACTATGCTTACTAACTATGTTTCCAGCATTTCAATAATTAACAACTTATTAATGCTAAAATAATTATTTCTATAGTGATTATTCTTTTCATAATATTAGTTAAATTTATATTGCAGTTAATGTTACTTCCTTCTTAATTATAATAATAAATAAAACATAACACTTAGTTACTTTAATGTTAGTAACATATTTATAATCTTGGTAAGATCTTTTTAGCTTATAGTTTCAATGCCTGTTAGTAACAGCTCAGTTCAACACTTTCCTGTGTTGTTCAGCTCTTTTTATTAAATAATTTCTGTGCTCCACTAAGCAGTGAACAGATGTCAACATGGGCAGGCAGGCACTGTAACATAATGTTGATCGGTTGATTAAGTTAAGTTTTTCTAGGCGACGCTTTTTACATTAAACATTAGGCTAAATTTTAGATGAATCGCTCAGCCATTAGCAACCCAAGTAACAGAAATCGGCTGCAGCACTATACTTGAGGTACTTTTATCGCCCAGCTAAACTGGGATTTATCAACTTTCATTGAATATTTCGAACAGCTTAAGGACAGGTTTGATGCGGAGAAAAACAAAGCTGTATCTGATAAACCGATAAATCTGAGTTTTCAACTTAAGCAACAGACTAACATTTTAGGGAAAAAATGTCTCTGGAGTCAGATTAGAAGATGGACATCAGTTTCATCTCTGTAGGTTCCAGTGAAAACCTAGCTTTGTACAAAGACTTGAAACGGGAGGAAACTGCTAGCCTAGCTCCATCAAAAAAAAAAACAAACACAAACACCTTCACAACAATTCCAAAGGCAAACAAGATTAGGCAACATGTTCCTTTCAAACCAACTAATAAATAAAACTTTCTCTTTAAACCCCAACTAGCTTTCATCTTTGAAGTAAAAATGTATGGCATTAGTATTTTTATCTGTATTTATCCCCCCTGAACATCTGTCTGATGATCCTCACTACAAAAGAAGAATCTTCCAACTTCCTAATCTCTAAACTGGGCTGCAGTGATAGTGTACAACATTAAATCCTTCTCACACTCATGATGAGTGGATGCTTCTGAGGGAGAAGGAGAAAACAACTGGAAGACATTCACCAGGAGGCCTGTGTGCAGCTGTTTCCCCAAGGAAATGTTGACCCTTCTGGGAATTAGGAAGAAGATTGCCATGGCACAGCACTGTAAGTGCTCTCATGAATTAAAGATGAGCTCAAGTTATTCTTCTGGCTTGAACGGACGGGAACAAATTTTCAATTAGCATTTTATTTGAACGCCCAAAACCATCATATCCTTTCATTTACACAATCATACATGGCACATCTATGGTCAGATTTCAGGGCTACTCTGGAACTGAAAGAGCGCCATTTTAGTACCAGCAATTAACTGTGCCTCTCTGTAAAACAGGCATATTATTTAAATTATGGGAAATGTTCACAAAGGAAAATAAGGATCCTCTAAAGTGCAGAGTTATTAGGGGGTACAGACAAATACAAAGCTCAAACAACATATAGAAAAATTAGCACGGGTAAAAAAAAAGATAAAATAAGTATATGCGGCACCATCCCTAAAACGTTATTGTCACATTTATTGAAACCACAAAGGGTTTACACAAGTGATCTCCAGTCAACAGACAATGTACTATGACAACCTGAGGCAACCTTGCTTTATCTTTTGCAACAAAACCCATTACTGTCAATTCCCCCGGGGTGAGACTTTCCTTTCAAAGACTCTTCTGCATTGTTGAAAACAGCTCGTGTGAAAGTGAATCAAAGGGAGATGTCACCGCTCTCCTTATAACAAGTGTGTTACCAACACTGTACCAACAGTGGGTGTGTTTTAAGTAAAATGGTCATATTTCAAGGCCAACATGTTCTCTCCCTAATACAGCTGTCACTCGTAAAAGCAAGATGTGTGTGACCGTAGACGTTTTGAAGGCGGATATAACAGGTGTTTAGGAAATAAATGCCCCTGACATTCCTAAAAGAAAGGCAATGAAATAAACTGTTGGGTGGCACCAAAATTGGATCAATCCATCCAATAGTTGTAGAACCATTTCACTGAGAACCACAAATGTCAACTTCATGGTGGTGAAGAGAAAAGTCAGGGGATCACTAAAGTCATTAGTAGATTCATCCTCTGGATTCCCACCCCTCTGGATGCTTACGTAAATGTTGGAATACCTGGGGGATACTCGGAAAGCAGAAGGCTACAAAAAGGGAAAGTACTACCCTAACCTAGAGATTATCCTTTACATACAAAGAAACATCAAAAGTTCTTTTAGGTCCAGGGCTGCTCAGCTGAATGCTTTGTATCCTCTACAAACAGGCAGAAAAGGGAAGAAAACCTGAAAGAAAAATGTGGCTGTTCATTCCACGTAGTGCCCAGCTAGATTCTTTGTTATGCGGCGAGCTCTCTCAGCACACTCCACTCAGAGTGTGGCACTGGCAACAGTCTTGTTGCATGGGCCAAGAGAAGGAGCCTGCTCCTGTGTGAGCGATTATATATGGGGACTTAATGTAGGTCATCATGTCAGAGTCACACCATGAGCTTTTATATAGCTTTTACGGTATATAGCCACCTTCCATGGGGGTGAATGTGTTTGCCTTGATGGCCAGAGCATAAATTGTGTATGTGAAGTTTGTTACCTGGTCAGGTGATAAACTGTCTGGAGAATTCTGCTAGCAATCATCACATTGATCTAGGGATTACATTTCTGTTCACTCACTGTAATTCACACTTTTCCCTCGCTCCCTTTCTCACAAGGATTATCAAAGCCACTCAGTGGTGAAAAAACTTTCAACCAGCAATGGTTGCATCTTCATCAACAAGGTCACGCTGTGACTCACAATTAGGGACAGAGGATTTATATTGAACAAACAACACCAGCAGACATACATACAAGTACTGTATAGACGAGTGCTTTTGTGCGCTGTTTGGATGGGTGGCAGTGTGTAAACAATGGTCATTATGCCCTCAGAGTGTATAAAGAGATAAAACAAGCAGTTAATGAAAACAGCACCGAGTCTTCAGGCAAACACTCCAGTATCACATTCCTCAGTGTACAGACTGAGTAGGCGCTGTCAGAGACATGTTACAAATATATACGTAAATATGCTGTTTTTCTCAGTGATTTCTTTTTCCTGAATTTGCCCTGCCAGTCTTTATTCTGCTGTCCCTCACATGTTGCTTGGTATCTTACATACGGTATATGGAGTTCAAACTGTAAAGGTCAGACATGTCGGCACAGGCCAAAGCCCGTAATGAGATTTGTTGAAGGTTACCTGCATTAGATCTACACCACCGCATGGCCTTTTTAAGTTGAAAATAGAAACAACAAAACTGTGGCTGTGAAAGCAAAAAATGTCAACTGTCTGTTGTTTACCGTCCGCTTAGAGTGACCTTTAATCTAAACTATTTGTGATCTGCAGTATCATTACAACATGGCTTGGCCAAATACTTGATCATCATTTTGCTGCAAAGTTGATTTATATCAGATACATATACAGCTGTGACATGTTTGAAATGAATTAGGCAGTCCAGGTGTAGGTGGTTCATTGAGCAATCATCTGATGAGCTCAACATCAAATACCACGCTGAAGTTACGCTCATGCATGTGCATGAGCTGCAGCAAGAATGCATCAAGGAATGAGGCAAGTGCCAAGTAACTGCCAACAAAGCTTAAAGTCAACAAAAATCAGCAAAAACGATTACCTTAAGCACAGAAACAATTACAGCTCCCACTAAAATTTACAAGTATGGAAGCGGGGGTACTTACGTGATCGTAACTATCATCTGTCCATATCCATAAATGAAGCTGTGGACAAATGTAACTTCTAGTAGTCCTCTCTGTCCTGCATTATCACAGATATGTTTGAGATAGTGCCTTTTGTTGTTGATGTTTAGCCCAGGTCCAGGACTTGGGAAAAGACAAAGATGTTTGGTACACAAAGACTATTATCAAGTGACCCAGACGACATACTGCTTAGAAGGGATCTGATTCATGGCTGGGTTTTTTTTTTTTGTAGCTTCATTTCAAATGTCAATGGGATTTTTTTAGATGCTTTTTACTTCTGGAACAAAACCCAGAAGTTCCACTTTCATTTCTATTTGTCTGATCTACATTTTCAAACAACAAAACATGAGGGATTTCCAAAAACTATGAAGAACACTATTAAAGTCACTGCATTCATTTGAAGAAAAACATGATTTTAACACCCTCCATCCAATGACTGCAAAGTAGTTGGGGATATGTGTTGCTCCTTGGTGTGAGTGATAATGAAACAATGATCGCTGAAGAAAAATGTACCTCAGGGTTTCGTATAAATAACTACATATTGAGATAGTACTGAGTACAGAGCACTGCAGGTCATCCAACAGATTTTAGGCTTTACAATTCATTGGAATGACTTAACAGTTGAGCAACCTTTCATGATCTGGAAACATTACTGTAACTCAACATGCCTCAAAAAGCAAAGACATCACATCAGCATCTAAACAACAGAAACCAGGCATGGGGTTTAGAGATAGCGGTTTCAGCGGCTGTTCGTTTAGTGGCAGGGTGCAAATGACAAACAGCTCTGCAGGTTAGCAGTGGTGATGATTGATGATTGTCTTTGAAGCAGAATACTGATGGGAAGTTTAAACTATTTTAGAAATTTCTGCAGGACATGTATGCAAGTCGACAATATAACAAATATCATATGATGACTGTTAATGTTAAACTACTGAGTTTATTTTTATATGTTGAAAAATTTATTGCCACAGATATCTCAGTTGCAGTAAAACAAAATATGCTTTACGAGTTGAGAAATGCATTAAACACCTCCATGAATCAAATGGGTGTTTAGTAATGATTAGTATTAGTGATTAGTAATGATTGTTTGTATCAGCTAATAGTGTCTATATTTCATTCTGTTTGAAGATATAAAACTTAGAATGCACTCTTTATGTGCCATTTCATGAGTCAACAGAGGCAAACAATAGCCTCTAGAGCATTTCTGATATATACATATATTTTAACACCAAAATTCACTTGGCTCCAGGAATGTTTTTCTTACAAAATGATGAGTGCCTGGAAAAAAAACTCATCTGACCCAACTTTGATGATGACTTTCTATTTATCTATAATAATAAAATATAACAATATTGATTTGTTAGTTTGTTTTCCTCCCTTCCTTCCAGGTAATAACATTATTGCCCAGGCCCTCCCAGAAAAGTAGCATTTGGACTAAGAAATGCTGCACAAACATAAGAGATGTGCTAAGAAGTAATTGCTGTAATCATTTAATCCACACTTATTGTTTACTGGGGAGACACTGCCAGGCTTGGCTACCGTTGATGCTGACTTCAGTAAGCAACCTCATCAATAAATTACCTTGATGCTGCCTGCACATTAAAAATGTACTCAATGGACTATAAACTCTTAAGGTAAGAAATGAGCCCCAAGTTACTGGAATTCCTGCAAATTTGCTCTGGGCGGTGAGAAAGAGCTGTTTGTCGCTACATTTTTCAACTTGAGAGAGAAATTTGCTTGCGAAATCCTATCAGAGATCTGGACAAAACTGGACATTGCCTGGAGAAAAGAAAGCAGGGAAGTTTAACTGCCTGGTGAGTTCAAAAAGTATGTGTCTGTAACTTTATTCCAGCTATATTTGTACTTCACTGTGAACAAGTTAGCATAGCCTGATCGATCCGAACTCCAAACACAGCAAGTGTTCATCAACAAGCAAGTTTGCAAGTTAAAATCATCACTTGCGCATTGATATTAATGATTGTGTGACATTTACATAGGGTGGTTATTCACTCTGCAGCAGTGGTGTGTCGGATACAGGGGGAACACTCTCTGTTATGTGCACGCCACAGACGGTCAGGGCGCTCCACTTCTGCAAGTTCCGCCTTTTGCATTCCGTCAACATTACATTATCAATTAACATTAAAATAATCACGTTTTTTCACATAGCGATGCATCTAAGAATCATTTATTTTGGCCCACCCCTATTATTATGTGTGTTGATTTCTACAAATACTGTTTATCTCATGTCTTTTAAACATTTCTCCATTATATTCTACTTGTTCATATAAATAGCTATGGTAAAATTGTGTGCTCCCCATTCTGTGGCAAAGGCAGTGACAGTAACATTGAGCATATTTTCAAGCAGCCCTCTTAAACAGGTATTTAAACCCACGTCAACAGGCTCCAAAGTTTCTACGACAAGAACTCCAATAATGGCCTTCTCAGCTGCCATAGGGTGTCCAACACACTATCATTTCTGTGTAAATAAACGATTTGCTACGTTTTGTTGTGGCTGAACGCAGGCCTGGCAATGGCATAACATTAAACGAAATGACCAAAGCACTGCAAGCTCCACTCAGGCACTTTCATCACTGTCCAACAGACCACATGTTATAAACAATAAATAAATACATAACAAAAATACCCTCAAAGTCAATTTAAGCTCACACGATGGGATATTAGACATTCAAGTATGAACACTGCCTAAGAAGGATTTTCTTTTGTATGCAACTTTAGCCTTAATTTATTTTCAGCTGGTGTAGTTACAGACCAAAAATTCATTAAACAAAAACAAAACACAACACCCAGATGATACAGTATACTCTATGTGGAACCACACACACTGCCATTGCATGTGTGAGGAAAAAAATTAACACAGGCTTTAAGTTAATAAGTCTCCCTCATGTGCTTATGCTGGGGCCTTGCAGAGCTCAAGTGTGGGTGTATTTGTTTATACCCTAAGGGGTCCTCACCAAACTTAACACACAGAGCATAAAAACATCCCCCAAAATCTACAGCAACGGTAATCAAAGCAAAGCCTGCAAACAAAATACCACTTTAGTGCTTTTACTACTTCATAAATTCTTTCTTATGGGCTCCTCTTGTTTAGAACGCAGTGACCCTCAGATTGGCTGCACTTTTCTCAGTTCACTCTGAATCACGGACCAACAAAACAAAAGGACGCCGAGTGCAAACCAAGCAGGAGATTGCAAATAAAGCATGTCATAAGCAAAAATAGGAAAAACTGAAAAAACTAACAAACTGCGTCACTTACTGAAACTACCACTACAACTCAAATTAATGTAAAAAACTAAGAGTAGTTTAAACAGACAAATTAGTTATCAGATTAAGGGTCGGTTGAACTGTAAAACCAACTTCAAGTGAATTAATGCATGAATAAAACATTATTTTAAGTAAGTAAAATGTCTCTTAAAATGAGGTTAGTTATTCACAGCCAAACTAACTTTTACTACTTTCTTTTGAGAGCACTACATTACTAAATATAATCTTACATTCTTTCTTTAAATTAAAACCATTATTTTGCAGATGCAGCGCGTTTAGGGGGAACAAAGTGAGCTCCGCAAGAAAGAATGATTTGAAAAGTGATAAATGTGTTTTGTTTTTTCTAATATACCCACCTAACTTGACTTGCACTAATTTTAATTAATTATTTCTCCAAAGATGGTCTCTGTCCTCCAAAACTTTCAGACTGACTATCTTCTTAAATCAGATGGCATATAATCTGGTAACTGCGTGCCAGAAATAACAACAAAAATATGTGTTAAAAAGCATCTCAGTACAGTCGTTGCCAAGTCTGACAAAATGGAAATGTAGAATACCCATTGACTAAATTTGAATTAAGTGCTGGGAGAAAAGCTTTCCATAACCACCTGTGGAGCTGTACAGTTTAAAACCTGCTGCATCTTCTTTTGTTCACACTCCATCCTCACATTTTTAATGATCTCTAAAGGCCACATATTCAAATGCATGATCTGACTGCCATGACCTTTTCTAATGGCCACAATGCATTAAAAATAGTCATAAAAGTGTTCCCTTCATATTAAGTTCACGTATTACTGCAGAGGTCTCTGTCCTGTGAGGATGGAGCAGGCAATCTACCCCTTGATCTTCTAAAAGCTGTTTTCTTTAATGTGTCATCATTGTCTCACCCAGACCTTCACTTCCCTTGGTGGAAACACATCCATCTTAGATCACATGTTTTCGCTTTCATATGTGATGTCGCCTTTCATCTCCTGAGATGGCACACACTGAGATGTCTTCGGTGTACTTTTGGCAGAGGGGGCACCTGCTAATGACTGCCAGCGGCTAAAAGGGAACCCTAATGAGTGGGCCTGAAAGCCACACACTGGTCCTCATTAACTCTGCTATTGTTAGCCTCCGCTTCTCATTAGTGCCCTTTATTTTGATAGAACAGGCTTGGAGGAAGATCAAGTATTTGATGTAGTGACCCTATATGCATTCAGCCCCGGATCATTTTAAAAGAACAATGTAGGCTTACTGGATGTGGTTGATGGATACAGGCTTAAATCACAACACAGCCTTGTTTGATATTGTATGTCTCTAAACAGGGGTCTATTATTAATACTCAACAGTGACAGTTGGCGAGCAATGAGAGCAGTGGCCTGTTACATAGGCACGGTGATTCATTTGAATGCTAACAACAAAATATGATCCACCTGTTGCCCTGGTATTCATGACGGTGTCTATGTTTCAAATGGTAATGTGAGCTCATCTGCTGATTTCAAAAGGATGCATCCATTTTGATGATATTGACACCTGTTGGATGAAAGCAACATGAGCTGTTGGACTGACAGAAGCAAATTCTTTGTCCTCATGTAGGTGTAGAGTTAGGCGTGATTGTTACTTGATTTTTAAGGCCAGGATTGATATTAAAGGTGCCCGGTAGAGCTCTCTTGTAAAGAAACAAGAGTTCGCAAAATGCATTGTGTTACATTAGCAAATCCGATATTTTAAGTATTTAAAATCCTTCCATTTCCTATCCATCTTTTTCTGCTTATGCGGGGCCGGATCGCAGTGGCAGCAGGCTAAGCTCCTCATCGCACTGGACAGTATTTTAACCATCAGGAAATTACAGTACGTAGTCTGTAGTAGACATGGAAGTTTTGTGAGTTTGCTGTAACAGTAGGTAATTGCGGCTGAAATGATTACTGGGTTAGGGGTTAAAAATTGCCTGCCTGCAATCATTAAATTAATAATTAACACTATGTTATTATATACACCAAGCTAAAAGTAATGCAATCTATTACAGCAGTCTTGTAGTAAAGCCTACCTTCATTAAGGTTACGTTCAGGTTACGTTTTTGTTTAAACTGTTCAAAAGAGGTGTTGATACATCTTTATATAGTTTTTGGTACTTCTTTAAAAAAAATTCTACTCATACCAATATGAAAGGGATGTCTTTCTTTGAATTGTGTACATTGTATTGTATTGTCTAGACAGCATCAGTGATTCCAGCAAATGCCCCAAAAGGACATGTGAAGACAGTGGACATTCACCCGAGTGTTAATTTTCCATGTGAAATCATAGTCAACAAAATTATTATTTTTAACTTAAGCTACCTAACGTATGTAACTTAACTAACGTAACTAAAGTACTTATTTTAACCCAAAACAGGATCTATCTTAAACCTAACCAAACTGCACCCGCTAACACAACATTAACCACATGTTGTATTTTAAAAGTCGAACTGGACGTTGCATATTTGTTATTGCTAAGGCTTGCATTTATCAATGATAGGATCCAACCCAAGGGTTTAAAATGAAATGAAAGGGATGAAACAAGGTGCTGGTTGGCTGCAATGGACTACAAAGAGATGTAACCTGTAAACCGTAGCTTTCCAAAACTCAGTCTAAAATCGCAGCGTGTGACTAATAATTGGTGGGCCTTTCGGTAGCCCCCATAGAGAGCCAGCCTGAATAATAAAGTTTCCATATCAAAATGCACCCCGTAGGACAAGCAACGGATGTTTGAATGCCAATAGTAAAATCTGAAGTTAGGTATAGCCATACTCCCTACCGGTTTTGGTTGCTGAAGGAAGATTTTCTGCAATTGAGGATGTTTAACGGATGAAGGATTTACTTTTCAACAGTGATTTCTAATAGTTTTGGAAGGCACTCACAAACATCGTGCTGATAGGAGAGAAAATGTGTAAATGTATCATTCCAAAGGGTAGCTACAAAGAAAAGCATAATTTGTCGTGTAATTTGGGGGGGGATGTGTTTGGTTACAATGGTTAAAGAAAGCCTTAAATTGAGTGCAGTGTCTTGCAGTTTCACACTGACTAATCAGTCTATTGGTTCGGTTTATCATACCCACACACTTACACCTACATACTCCCACATAAATCTGTGTTGTGAGGTAAATCACGTCTATTCTTTGTCAGCGTGACATACTGCCCAAGGACTAATTCACTGTGTCCTTCAGAGCTTAATGAACCTAGCGCCTTGTGTAGTATCATCTTTTCAACTGAACATATATTGCACCTCAGTTTAGTGCGATTTATCTCCTCTGGTTAAATACAATGTGTTCTGTGAAATTGGGCAACACTGATATTCATTCGTGTCCATGTTACTTTGCATATAAAAAGGGACAGGTGCTGGATGTTAAACTCTAATTATAAGCAGTAATTACCCTCCTTTTATGGAAAAGCCATGTGGAAGTTGACATATACAGTAGTAGTGTCAAAGCTAATCATTGCTCTACTTATGGTTCCTCACAGAGCATATTAATCCCCCTATTCCTGGGAGGATTCATGTGTCTGCACTAAAGATTATAGCTTCAATGGTAATAGAGAACCAGTCAAAGAGAAAAGCACAAAGAGATTTTTTTTTTTTCATTTTGGGGCCAAGGTAATGACTTCATTAAAACTGAGTAAAAGTAAAGCAAATATCTAGTGCCAGACCCACCTGGACTGACTTCCAGCTCTGACCTGGCAAAGCACAAATTCCTCTCAGAATGTTTTTGTGCAGGACCAGGAGCTTCTCAGGAGTTGAAAGTGGAAACTGATGTAAGGTGAAGAAATACACATGCCTGTTAAGTGCCCTGCAAAACATATTTTATCATCAAACTTCCCCGGGGGAAAACAAGGTTCTCAGAAGCAGAGACTCCATCAGTGGAAAAGTGACAATGGTGCAGAATTGATGTTGCAAAAGAAGAGAATATAGCACGGCCTCTTTGTACTGACATACGCGCGTACACACTCGCATGCCGAAAGAGCCTATGTAGCCATACCTTTCTTGCTTTCAAGTCAATACTGTGAGATTAATAGTGGAAGAAAAATGGTTTAGTCATCAAAGTAAGGTGGCCTCGTTTTCAACAGTGCAGTGCACTGAATGCTGAATTACTTTCAGAAGCAGCGGTTCAGCTGCTTTGATCTCATCGTAACATGCAGAAGAACTGAGACTCTGCATTTAATCTTTTTTTTTTTCTTAATGAAAAAGGAAGCAATTTGATAGGGTGTGCCAGTCACACCCAAGGGGAGCTCAATTGATTGAGAGAATGTAATCCGTGGATACATTTATGAGTGTGAAACGAGAGTGGGTGGCAGTGTAACTTTTATTACGGATTAACAAGGAGAAGGGAAAATAGTAATATCATCAAAGGGGAAAGAATATGTTTGCTGGTTTGGTTGCTGGTTTAATATAGCAGACATATTTCTGTCTTTGTAAAGAGATGCTTGTGCCTTAAACTCTGCTGGATGTCTAAAACAAAACGTCTTTTTGTTTCACAGATTCAAATCAGTGAATAGCTGCAATGACAACATTTGCATCGGGAGTATTACCTTGCTCTGGGTCTTCAACACCTGAGGCAATAACACTGGGCTTATTTTTTAAAGCTCCCAGTCAAAATCAGGACATTCTGAGGTATTCTCTATTCATGTGTCAATCAAAGACAAAGGAAGAAACAATGAATGACAGTAGGTGGGAGACACATAGGTTTACTTTTGAAACGTAACTGTAGCTCTAGTTTATTATTTAGACCCTATTTTTACCCATCATACTGATGATGTGAACCAAAATGTTGTTTTGTTGTCTGGAGTGTCAAGGTTTGCAGATGCCCACACACTAGAATTACAGTCCAAAAGCACTGCAAAAGCACTCAAATGTCAGTTTTTCAGCCTAACACTTTGAAATGAGACACAGCTGTAAAAAAAGAAATGTCTGTGTATTGCTGTGGGATTTTTGCCCTCCCTAACTTCCCCTTTAGCTCTTTGTAAAAGGAGAGAATACTGATTACAGAGGTTGTACAATATTTCATAACCATATCAATGAGAAAATCGTTTTTGTATCTGTAAAAGAAAGAAAGAAGAAAAATGGCAAACATCGTTTCAGAGAATCCACAATGGATGCAGCAAGAGGAAGACCAAGCTTGAAACGTGTTGCAGTTCTGAGTAGTTTGCCTGTCAAAGCCTCCCTTTGCCTTTTGAGCATATTAAACATATTTTTACTTCTTTGTATTGAATGCCTCCCCTTCTTTTTTCTATATGGACCATTGTTTCAGAATTACACTGTGGTCTATGGTTGTAATAGTGTCATGTCATATTGACAATGCAAATGCCTGAACAGAACTTGAATGGGTGTGTATGGTGGTGGGTTTTGCCTCTGACAGAAATGGAAGAGGGGATTCTCACAAAGGAAATGACAGCTGGCTGACCTGCTGCTGGGACAGGCAAAGTGCTTACCAAGACTTTAGTCCAAATTCATTCAAAGGAAACAGGCAGAAAGATGAAGGTCAGTTTTTGAATAGAGGAGTAATATTTTAATCAGTTACATGCAAAATATCCTGTCTTTCTCTGGAGATACAGGAGCTTAATGATGAAGAAGATGGACCACTTCTTAGGTCACAGTTCATACAAGAGGAGTTGCCGCAAGATATTTAATGGGGCAGGAAACAAGAGAAATAATGTTCTACTACTCAAATGTTTATTTTTTCCCTGACTTTCCTGACAAATCTTTCTTGTGAAATACTGTATGGTTTCACCTCTTCAGGCAACAGTTATGTAAATGAAACTATCAGAGGTTTTGGGGAGAAATATCACTTTCTGGTTAAACTGCTCACAACTAATAGATGCATGCAACCTATGATGAGGGGTCACAAGCAGAAACAGTTTAATTTTTAAACATAAGCCTGAAGATATTTTTCTTGTTGGCAAAAGATCCCATAAAAAGGGCAAAACCAAAAATTATCAGATTTTACTTGTCTATGTAGCCAAAGCCTGATTTATTCCTTTTTCCTCTTTCCTCCTCCCATAGAGCTCCATCGTTGTCCAAAAACTATTAAAAACGCATCAATGAGCCCCACTGTTACACTGGGTGACATGTTCCTTCATTACCACGAACATGGACAATGTGGTTTCTTTTGTGTCAATCCCGCAAACACAGTCAAGCTGCTATAAATACTCACTAGAGACATGTACATTTACAGCTGTTTGAGTAATGTTCCATAAAAAGCTACAGTGACCAGCTAAGCTAGGAAAGCTAGGAGTCTTTTCTAAAAATAAAACTATAGATTGTTTTTGTGCCCCAAAAATTTACCTTTTAGGTAGAACCCTATGGCCTTGGGCCTGAGTGCCAATGACAGGGTAAGGAAATCAGTATCAAGTATGAACACGTCATTGGTTGATTAGTCTGATCTTTCAAGGGATGTCAGCCAAAAAGGTTAGGAAGCACTGTCCTACAGAGCCTTGAGGGAAACCAGGGAGAATAAGACAGCAAGAAAGGGAAGAAGATTCATACAGCCAGGATTTGGTATTTGAGGTTTTAATCTTCTGTGGATTGTTATCCACTCTAGAAATGAAGAAAGCAGCAGCTCACAAGGGAACGGTCCCTCCCACTGCCTGCCTCACCACTAACTCATGGGCCTATGAAGTCTGAATGAGCACCATGAGCACCAAGACCCACATCATTCCTTATCACCCCTTAACTCAGATTTTGAAGACTTTCTCCATTAAAGGTCTGTGAGTGTCGGACTAAGCAACTGAGGCGATGATTACGTTACGCTCGTGGCTTAAGGCGTGACCGTGTGGTGGGAGGCACACTGGGAGGCTGTGGTGTGCTGCTCTGGAAGACAAATAACACCGAGACGCTTGGGGAGATCTGTTCCCATACGGTCAGCTCTGCATGCTTTTGCCTCAGTTCATTTAACTGCAACAGATGGCGAGGTCAGCACAGAGCGACACACTTCTCCTTATTACAGGCTTTCTCTTGCTATTGAAGCTTTAGTATTACCGACTGCTCACATCTGATCACTTAGATGTAGAGTAGCTATAGGAGCCTAAACTAAAAACATTTGTGCTGCATTTATAAAATCCATTTTATATGTCATTTTCAAAAAGCATGCCAGACAGTGCTCTTTTGAGAGACTCTTCTCTTAGAAAAGATAAAGAATGGAACAAAATAACCTACAAACGGAAAATATAATTCAGTGTATTAGACCCAGACAAATCTCATATTGATTCCATCAGCATTACCCTTTTTTCAAGCCATTCCCCTCCATTAAGTTGTTTTACTGTCCTATGTGCATGGTGCAAAATCCTCTCTTTTCTTCCCCCTTGAGCTGGAGCTTTAGCAACCTCTTCTGCTGAAAGTATAATCTTATGGGTCTGATGTAAGGCATTACTGAAAATAATTGCTTGTTGTTTGTGCGGCAGTTTGCATTTTTGTGATTTTACTACAGCCAAAAATAAGCCCCTCATTTCATCTGGCATTCTCTCCACCTGAGAGATTCAGAAGCCTGGAGGGAAAGTCATAGATGTTGAACATGCATAGCGGTGAGCAGGAAAGAGCAAGAGAGCTAATTACTGTAACGACTGTTGGGACTGCCAGTCAGAGAGACACTTTTCTGCTCAGTTGGATCCATTTTCAAGTGAAGGCGCTCAGGGCGCTAGGCATTAAGAAGCCCACACTTGCTGCTCCTGGAGATGATAATGAAGCCACATACGCATACGTTGAAGTGTTTTAGAGAAATCAATGCCATTACGCAACTATAGATGTAGCAATGATTTCCAAATCAGGCATAGCTTTGAGCAAAGTCACAAATTACAATGCTAACTTGACAATGCTAGAAGTAAGAAGGTAGTATCGCTTGGCTCTGACTTAGCAGCTACAGAGATAATCCTTTGCTTTTCTTGTTCAGTCTGCCGTTGCCCACCTTAAAACAACTCACACATTAAAACAAAAGACCGTCATTCCAGGGTAAGCAGAAGCTATACATTTTGGAGATATGGCATAAATCAAAGTAACAGTTGACAAGACACTGCTAAGAGTCTATTTTCTGCTCTATATAATTTAAAGGTGTTACATTTAAGTGATTCAATCACTTAAGTTTAGTGTTAATATCAACTTTTCTACATTCCTACTGACAGATGTGTCATTTTCTACCTGAGCAAAGGGTTGTTCATGCACGGTAATCCTGGTATTATGAATTTCAAATGTTCCTAAGATACAAAGAAAAAAAGTGGGCAGGTGTCATAAGCAGCTGCTGTAAATAAACTAAGTAAGAGAAAAAAGGAGGATTGAGTAAGAAGAATGGTCTGCAGATCATTATTAGCATGAGCACAGCTGATAACAGACAGCAGAGGTTTTAATAAATAATATTTCGTAAATGTCATAAATCCAAGGAAAGCAAATCAGGCGTGTGGACCAGAATATGATTTGATAAAATGTTATTCTCAGAGTGCCGGGGTGACAAGAAATATTTCTGCCTCATTCGGCTGCTTTGGGTTTTCTGGTTCTTGAGTAAGAAGAAGAAGACTGGCAAAAATGATAATGGAGTTGCCAACACAAACAAAACAAAATTACTGCACTAACATTTCCACTGAAGGTGATCCAGCTGGCACAACACTTCCTGTTTTACTCCCCTGGAGTCCTTGGTGCTCTGCAGTAATATGACATTGTCTGAAGCTGACGGATGAGTCTCTCTGTTCTCTTCATTAAGAGGCTTGGCTCCTCCAGCGGCTACTTAAATCACTAGGGTTACTTCACTTCAGCATTTCTCTGCTAACGGCTCTAAGGTGAAAATGATGGTTTCATCATTTTGACACATCTGCTGCAGTTATGTTTCTGTCAATATTGTCTTTACTGTTTTTGACCAGGATCAGCATGCCTTCAGGCTAGAGTGGTTTGAGGTTGGATCCTCTTAAAATTAACATTCGCAAAGCTTATTATGCCTGAGTACTGTTTTGATTATTTTAAGTCTGGGATTTGCAACTATGAATGTGAAAACCTTACGATGTACTATAATGTACTCTGGCCAACTAGGTCTGAAGGTCAGTCATGAGTTAACTCACTGTTTTCGTACCAAATGAGATGCCTGTTATCACAGTTTAGCACAAAGATCTGTCCAAATGTACAGAACCATACAGCAGAGGAAAATACACATTTCAGCCCCAAATAGAAAGCATAATTTAGTCAGTAACAGGCGGCTGTGACTCAGGAGGTAGCGCAGGTCATCCACTGATCACAAGGTTGGCGGGTCGCTCCCCAGCTCCTCCTGTCCACATGCCAAAGCGTCCTTTGGCAAGAACCCCAAATAGCTCCAGATGGTCGGGCCAGCACTTTGGATAAAAATGCTATACAAATGCATTCACTGTTTTGAAAGATGAAAGACAAATATAGTCCATTTCATTACAGACATAAAACTATCAGCAAAAATGTGCAGAACATATTCTCAGCCCAGATAAACATTCTGCCTAGAATCAGATCCCTGTCATGAAATGTGGACATTTAACTCCTAACAGCTACACGCAGGGACATCTTCATGCATTTGAGAAGCACCTACTATTGGACAAAAGTCCATGACCTTCAACCTCACGCAAAAAAAGTTCAATACCTGACCGGTTCGATACAAACAGCAGGATACCCCCACCCCAATCTGTAACTGCAAGTTAATAACAGGGATATGACAGATGCAATTTCTCCTTTACAGCTCAATTATGTTTGAATACAAGGACATATAACATATGATGAAGAAAGTTTAATTACTTGAAGTACGTGAAAGTAAGAAACCAAGGATACCTGACATGTGACAGGGATTTTTTGTTGTTGTTTTTGGGGGCAACCAAAGGGACAGGGAAATATGGTAAACGTTTAACAGTAACTGATTGCTATTTTGAAAATGTAACTAAATAAGTGATAACCTGAATTGCAATTACTCTAACGCATTAACCCCAACACTGCTTATTACTGATACAAGTTTGCAAACTGTCTGCATCCCCCGAACTGCTATTATTACAGGGGACACATGATAAACACAGGGGAGCAGGTCCTGCAAGAGATGAGCTTATTGACTGTCACTGTGTCTGATCTGAAGGACAGATCACACTCACAAAACCCTGAGATTACTACTGCCACCGAGAGGGAGATGCGAGTCCTCCGCCTCCATGCTATCAATCTAACCAGCCCTGTCCAACTGTGCCTGTCAGGTGTGCGTCTGAGAGCTCTGACTTTTAGGTCCTTTCGGTTGGCACCCCGAGAACCTTCAGACAGGGAACAGTGTCAGAAATTAACTTTCTGGCTCACCTGCCAAAGGCTGCTACACTGAAAGAAAAACAGCTGTCAAGAAAGAATCATTTTCATGGGCAAATAAGTGATGTGCTTTTTCATCCAAATATATTTCACTCACAGGGTTTTCAGTGCCATTTTCTGGATGGAACCAGACACTTTCAACAAAGAAAAAACACGACTCAATGTTCAGCTGCGGTGAATATGCTCGATATTAGGTGAGCTTTTCACCTTCACAAGAACCTGTTGTCATTGGTGGTCCATTTCAATCAGCATTTCATTAAGGAATAATGATACTGACTACTTCTGCAGAGAGAACAGATTATTACAGTGTACTGGACGTGGTGTATGTTTGTTTGCCCCACAATCAACTGCTTTACCTGGCATGGGGGGGAAATAATAACTGAGAAAGGCGTAGGAAGGTTTTTGCTGGAGATTGCCTGACCTTATCTCTAAACAGATAAAACAATATCAGCCAAATAATGGTTCAGTTTGACAGGCGTGCAGGGTAATTTGTTGTTTACATTGTGTAGTGTGTCATAATTGAAAACAAACAACTCTGGGGATAGTAGACTTCCCTATGCCTCAATGAGTTTTTGTTTTGTCTTCTCCCTCCTTGTTTAACAAAGTCTATGATGTGCTCTGTGATGCTTTGGACACTGATGTTACTAGGCTAACGCCCCTGATCCTGAAATCTCTCCCTGGCCTCCTCTTACCTTATCACCGTTGCATGTCATGGAGGTGACAAAAGACTGTAAGATATGACTAGTTGAGGTTTGCTTTGTAGTCTGCCAGGTGTGTAAAGATTAACTGATGGTATCTAAAAAAAAACAGTCAGATTTGGCTACACCGACACACAACCACAGATCAGACCTAAATTCTGCATGAAATTCAGGGAAATAAAATGTACACGTCTGTCTAAAAACTTTCCTCTGCACTCTGTGTGACCCGCCCCCTCTCCTGCTGACTCACCACGTTCCCCAATCAAATACAAGCTTGAAGCCATCCATTCCCAACATCCCCACACTGTTAGACTACCCTGTACAACACTGCTTGAGATTTTCATTCTTTCCGCAGACATGTGTCCATACAGAATTATTGAACACATAATAAATTCAGAGGGATTACATTGACCCAGAGACTGAGGTAAACAGTCTGCTGTGTTTGAGTGAAAAATGTATTCTCCTTGGGGCCTGGCTAAAAAGTTATCCAGTGTTTCACTGCCCGTGTTTACTAGTGTTAGTGTGGTAGATCACATGCTTTTCTGGGGTGTTTCTGATTCAGTATTAGAAATAAAAACTGGGAACATAATTGATTTATTTTAGATGTATTTTTAAAGTGAAAATATGAAATCATAATTTTACCTTATCAAATCAGCTTTAAAATTGCAGCACATCGTATCTGACCTATAGTCTTCCATTAGTTCCATTTACATATTCCTGTTTATTTGTATTTGTAACAAGTACAAGGATCTTGGTTGGAAAAAAATCAAGGTCATTCAATATTTTGCATCTTGCTAATGTGTTTGACCTTCCCATGTTGTTTGCCTCTGTGGGATTGTAATCACATCACTCCATTTGACCCTGCAATCTTCCTTGTGTATTTTCAGCCTCTAAGAAGACTTGACTGCTGTGTAATTTAGCTTATCTGTTACACACACACACACACACACACACACACACACACAGCAGATAATATCTTGATTTTTAATCACAGACCAAAGTGAGCATTAAGCACTGAATGGTGATGGATGATAAAACTACACATTCATCGTGCAGCAAATGGTCGCAGTCAAACCCAATTAATTTCCGGAATGTGCTGTATAGTTTGCATTGCCGCTCATTCAGTGGGTGGGAAGCGACTGATACAAGTGAGGCAAGCCGGAGTAATATTGTCTTCGTGGGGTGGTCTGAAATCTGTGTCACAGAGAACACCAGCTGACTGACACAGTTGCAACTGAAGAAAGCTAATGACTGGAGATTATGGTGCAATTAATAATCAACTATTATAAAAATGCCTCCAGAAATAATATACTAAACTTCATCAATAAGAGTAAAGTTATCAACACTGAATGAAAAATAATAAACTCTAATGCTGCTATAAACAACAAGGTGGTCATATCATGGAAATTAGTCCAAAGAAGGTCTTGTAGATAACAACCTTGTTTTTAGGAACCATATCATAAAAGGAAAACAACACAAAGAAATAAATACAATAAATTATGTTTACAGAAGCAACTGAAATAAATGAAAGGAACACAGTAAATGATGGATGAGCCAGTGTAAGGGATGACTGCGAGTAAACCGATCAAAAATAGAGACAAACACACTGGCCAAAGCTGTGATTTGGTTTCCATATATTTTCAACATTTTATGACTGGGAGTATAAAATTCCACACCAACAACAGAACAGGTCACAGAAAACAGAGGAGGTACAGAGTAGAGGGCATGCAGCAGCATAGCAAATGTTGAATGGAAACCTGGCAGACTAAACAAAACACAGTCCAGAGTGCTGTCCAAGGTCCTGATTCAAAGGCAGATAAGACTAAACAAACAAAATCAATGCTGTGTTTTTAATTGCTGTAGGTGAAAATAATATGAGATGCACATTTTTAACAAGCACTGCACCATCTAAAAAGTGCAGAGGGGCGTCACATCAACCCTGTCAATGGCATCGCCCTGGCCTCCAGCACCACTGTGAGGAATCTTGGAGTTATCTTTGATCAGGACATGTCGTTTAAGTCTCACATTAAGCAAATTTCAAGGACCGCCTTTTCTCACCTACGTAATATTGCGAAAATCAGGAATATTCTGTCTAAAAATGATGCAGAAAAACTAGTCCATGCATTTGTTACTTCTAGGCTGGATTACTGCAATTCCTTATTATCAGGCTGCTCGAAAAAGTCCATTAAGACTCTTCAGCTGATCCAGAATGCTGCAGCACGTGTTCTGACAGGAACCAGGAAAAGAGATCATATTTCTCCTGTCTTAGCTTCTCTGCATTGGCGTCCAGTAAAATCCAGAATAGAATTTAAAATCATTCTTCTTACCTACAAAGCTCTTAATGGTCAGGCACCATCTTATCTTAAAGAGCTCATAGTACCTTACTACCCCACCAGAGCACTGCGCTCCCAGAATGCAGGGTTACTTGTGGTTCCTAGAGTCTCCAAAAGTAGAATGGGAGCCAGAGCGTTCAGCCATCAAGCTCCTCTCCTGTGGAACCAGGTTCCAGTTTGGGTTCAGGA
>NC_060151.1:25063740-25069513 GCF_021292245.1 Micropterus dolomieu
CAGAGCGTTCAGCTATCAAGCTCCTCTCCTGTGGAACCAGGTTCCAGTTTGGGTTCAGGAGGCAGACACCATCTCCACATTTAAGAGTAGGCTTAAGACTTTCTTCTTTGATAAAGCTTATAGTTAGGGCTGGCTCAGGTGAGTCCTGAACCATCCCTCAGTGCATCATGGGAAGTCCCCCGGCAGTCTAGGCCTATAGCAGAGGCCTAGACTGCCGGGGGACTTCCCATGATGCACTGAGCTCCTCTCTCCTCTACTTTCTCTCCCTCTCTACGCAACCTCATCCCATTATTGCATGTTACTAACTCAACTTCTGCCCTTTCCGGTAGTCTTGTGCTTTCTCGTCCCTCTCCTCTCTCCTCTTATCACTTCCTGCAGGTGTTTCTGGCTCTGGAGCTGTGGAGTCTGGATCTGTGGCTGCGGGTCACCTGCTGCCCCCGTGTTCCTGCTCGACACCCTCTGCTACAACAACTATTGTTACTAGTCCTATTATTATTATTATTATTATTATAATCATTACGATTATTATCATCAACACTACTATAAATATCTGCACCATTTTTCATTTAGTCTATAGCAACATTACCTTTACTGTCTGTACCCTCTCTCTCCTTCCATCCCTCTCTTTTTCTCTCTGTTCCTCTCCTGCCCCTGCCCCCCCCCCTTCATCCCCACCCGGTCGAGGCAGATGGCCGCCCACCCTGAGCCATGGTTCTGCTTGAGGTTTCTGCCTCTTAAAAGGAAGTTTTTCCTTCCCTCTGTCGCCTGCTCTTGGTGGGAATTGTTAGGCTTCTGTAAATAACATCATAGAGTACAGTCTAGACCTGCTCTTTTATGAAAAGCGCTGTGAGATAACTGTTGTTGTGATTTGGCGCTATATAAATAAAACTGAATTGAATTTAAATTGAACTGAATTATATAACATATAATGCTATAATTATAACAGGCACCAGGAGTGTATCCACTACCCCGGCCTGTATTTGGGGCCAGCCTTTATTTGTTTGCCAAAGCAGTCACTTAAAGGGTTATAAGACTCTGTTATAAGCAAGTGGTGCCAGCAGCAATCCAGTCTCAAGTGAATGTAGCATAGAAGCACATATAAAAAGGAATGCAGTCAGTCTGTCATAGTAAATTTGCTCCCAGTGTAAATATTGAAAGAAAAAAAAAATAAAACACTCTGTCTCTGCCTCTTTTGTCATTGGTCTCTGGTAATCTTTCAAATATTTCCACCATTACAACTAAACTATGTTCAAAAGTACAGATAACTGGTGTAACAGCCTGCAGAGTGCTGTCTAAGGTGCTGATTGGAGGTGAACAAGTAGACCAGAGAGGTGTCCGTGGTTCTTTTACTAAGACGGCAGAAAGCCAGAGAACTGTCCAAGGTGCTGATTCCGACACAGCCAGTACTGTGGGTACCACAATAGCTATCCAAAGTAAGATGAGGTTTCACAAACATGCCCACCCTGTGATAGACAATCACACTGGCAACATGTCCAGGATGCACCCTGCTTTTCACCCACTGTGTGCTAGAATAGGCAGCAGAAACCTGTGACCCTTCACAAGATAAGCAGGTATAGGAAATAGGCAGCTTGACCTGGTACACTTCGACAGATGTGCAAAAACAGACAGCTTTTAAAGAGATCACCAAGTGAAATGTAAGACTTTATAAGACCATTTTAATGCCACATAATTTGATGATAGGGCCTAGAATGTTTTAATCTTATTATATACATATTTTTAACAGAAGTTCCCAGCAGTATATATCAATAATCCCTGATGATATCATTAATTAAATAAACATGACCTGGACCTGGATAAGTGGCAGGAAATAGGATAGAAGGTAATTGACTAATTAAAAGTTATTAATTAATTTATGTTGATATAAGTTTTTGCTTAAATTAACACTTGTCCTTAGTGAGATGATAAGGTTTCTTGCTGCTGTAGCTGCAAGTGAATTCATTATGGTTTAAGCCTTTTAAAGACCTGAAGATGCCCTGTATTGTAACAACCAATGGCACCTGCTGACAACCAACAGACATATATATCAGAGACCATAATCGCAACTTTGAAAAAGCACATCACATTACTTTCTGATAGTGCTTCAGTAATCTCTGAAGTTTGCAGGTCTAAACTTTGCCTTAATCTACAGAGAAAACATAGGGAATCGGTCCTACAAAACATAGTCCAAAAGTAGACAGCTTTGGGAACTGATGAAATAAGTAGTTTTTGTTGTATCTAAGCCATGATAAAAGTAGATTTACGTAAACCATGCCCTAGATGAGATGCAGGCAGGGTTGCCAGTCAATAGTTAATTCTATCCCTGTTGTGGACTGATTGTCTACAGCTGTTGTGTTACCTTTAAAACAGTATTTAGAAAGAGGATAAACATGTTCCGCTGTTAGTTTAGACCCTCCTATCTGTTGGAGTCCACACTGTTTATTCCTGGTCTACCCTTTGAGCAGCAGCTGTTATTATCACATTTTATTGCTGGATCCTTTTATAACAGACTAAAACAAAACTAAACCTCTGAGTCTCAAATTCTACACAGAGAAAAATACTTAAAGCTAGGGTAGATAATTTACTTCAGATGCATTTTTTGTTTGTTGAAATTCTATTTACATCCTGACAGCAATAAATCAATAAATCAAATGCTCTGCTACAAAAGCAAAAATAAATCCGGTATCTGTGGCTGTTGCAGGACTGTAATCATTTAATTTGGTCCAAATGAAAAGAGGGTTTGGGATTTTTTCAGTCGGATATTTTTTTAAATCTAGATGTCTCTTGCCAGTTTCTCCAATGTTGCCTACCCCAGCTTTCTGCACAAAAATGCACAGTGAGTGGGGATCAATGCTTATTTTTAGTCTATAATACAGAACCAACTGCCAACTAACTCACCACACCAATTAGTAGTCAAATAACATAAGCAAACACTTGTTGACACTAATGAGGAGTCAGAAGCATATTTAGGTTTAAGATTTGATCCCAAAGACAAGTGCAAATCTATATGGGAGAGAACAGCAATATGGTATTTAAAGACTAAACCAAACAGCCTGCATTTAAATGTTGTCGCAGGATCTGAAGCCTGCAGTTAATGCTCAACGGCCTACAAACCGAACAGAACCAGCAGAGCTGCTAGGAACACGAGCTATAATTACTTCGTAACACTCTTAATTACTTCAGAACACATTTATTGCCCCTACTGATAAAGGTGATGTAACTCTGTGTTTCATGGAAAATTTAGTGATAGTGAAAGCAAACTGGTTGGACAAAGGTTTCTGATCAGGACTAAGCCGGCCTTTTTGTTGGTTGTTTTTACTAGTTTTCCATTTATTTCACATATGTTGAAACAGTGCCAACTGTCTTTTATATTTCCTGTAATTATTGTATCAAATCATTTCTGATAGGGTTGTAAATGCATTAGTCACACTTTTTTAAGAATGACTTTTTCATTCTGTCTTTGATGAGACTGTTGTCCTTTAGACTGACAATGCCCTTATATTGTATCCTATTGTCACAGTCCACGCATATTCACAAAAAAAGTGGAGGTTTAATGACACACTCAAAAGCACTGCACTGACTACCATTTTCTCCCCAAGCAGCTGAGAATGGTACAGCTCTGGTGCTTCTTTCTTCTTTGAGTGAGTCGCCTGTGATCCGAGATTTGTCAGCTGTCATCGGTACTTGTCGGGAACAACATGTTCACATCCGGCTTGGGACGAGTCAAGGTGACGGAAAAATTCACATTCAATTAATGTTTAACAGCGTGTATGGTGTAACAGTAGCCCTGGTCATGCTGTTTTAGCCACATCAGATGAACATTGGCTTACTTTTCAACACACTTGCTGCCTCTCAAAACTTCTACTGTTGTGGTTTGTTAGTTTAGATACCTCCAAACTGTTTATCTGTGGAGCTGTATTAATACAGGGTTTATACAAGGAGCACAGGGCAGACGGATATAAAACCCTTCCTCACCTTTATGGCCTGAAATGTGTTTGTCAATACAGTGCTACTCGGTTGCTTCCTCGCCACCCTAGCTTGTGATCCCTGGGGTTGACTGCTTGTGTGTTTACCTACATGATTCAGTAATTGTCTCTCTGCCAACCAGACGAACAGCCTGTCGATTGGATTTAATTACTTCTTCCTGTCAATATCTGCTTCACTTCATAATGCTTTCATACATTCAAATTGACTTCTCATTAACATAGTCAGTGGGCCTCTCGAGAAGCAATGTTCCTTGTGTGAATGTGTGGCCGGAAATAATCCTCCACTTCCTCACCTATCTGATGGCATGATGTACTGACTGCATGCAAAAAAAATATCTCATCTTAATATTCCATTTTCACAGATGTCATTACGAGGCACCAGGCAGCAGCAACAAAGGGGATGTACAGCTGCAGCTTCTCTCGACCACATTCACTCCATAAAAGACAAGGGCAAGGCAGGAGCAGAACCAGGCCAGGTTTCATTTCACACATCACTGACCAATTCACAGGGACACTAAACAAAAGGTAACCACGACAAATACAGTAGAGGTTGGGGAGGCTTCATAGTCTCGGTCAGTGGCCTTAAAACATAGAACTGCTTCTCCAAACAGCAACAGTAATACTTGCACAGCAGAGGTGGGGCAGAGCGAATACAGCGATGGATGTCTACATCTCTGATCTAAGAGAGCATGAAATGTTCACCTGAGCATTCCTAGGCAAACCATTTAGGCTATAAATGTTATAAAATACTAGGGATTTTGGGACTTTTAAACATTTAAACTGCAATGGAATATGACAGATCTGTCATTTTAATTTGAATTTGGTAAATTCACCAGAGACAGGAAATGTGTGTAATTTTCTCTGAGGGGTTTAATCATTTTTTTAGTCTTCATGATAACATCATTTTTATATTCCATAATTATAACATTCTTTAATGTATGTAACTGGAGTCTAAGTGAAATTCATTGACACCAAAAAGAGAGACATTTTTAAATTTCTTGATTGCTCCGCAAACATGGACACCGACACGTCCCTTCAAAGGCTGAGACAAAAGGAACATTACATGTCTTCTTTTTGATAAGAATAAAAAAATCTTTTAGCAACACATTGTTTAACACGATTTTTTACTGCAAAAGGAATTAACTACATGTGACTTCAGTTTCTTTCATAATAAAATATATTTATATAATTTTCTGTTGTGGATTTATTCTGTACACAAAACAATCTATTGCATTACTGTTACTGGAAGAGGGATCCTTCCTCTGTTTCTCTTCCTGAGGTTTCTTTCTTTCATTATCATTTGAATGGAAGGTCTAAGGAGGGAGGGTGTTGTATGCTGTACAGATTGTAAAGCCCCTTGGGACAAATTGTGATTTGTGATAAATAAAATTACCTTGACATACTCAAAAACAAAACTGAAACTAACACAATGAAATAATCTATTTCAGAGTAACTAAGGTCATCCAAAACTAATGTGACCATTACAACAGATATTCATATTGATAGGCTCGATATTGATATCGATGTCCCATTATACATAGAGGTTTACTTTGTGGAGTTAGTAAAACTGCAAACAAACAATATAGTTTTTGTGTGTTGATTTGTTGACAAATATCACGTTAAGGTCCATATAGTAGCTGTTTCCAATGATGATCTTCAACAGATTGTCATGGAATTCTAGATGACAAAAATGGGCATGTAAACTGAGCAAACTCCATCTGGCAAATCAATCCCCATCTAAAAGATTTTCATTGTGATCGACAGCTCTACAATAACAAAAAAAAAAAAAA
>NC_060151.1:25069533-25070832 GCF_021292245.1 Micropterus dolomieu
TGTGTTCTCGCATCCTTAACCATTTTATTGTAGTTAATTAATAAATCCTTCAGACTGAGGTAATGGACTTGGAGATTGGATTTTTTCCATCTGCGCTCTGCTTTCCTGCATTCCCTTTTTAGGCTGCGAATGCTGTCATTTATCCAGGGTTGCTTACTAGCTTTAGACGTAGGCCTAACCTTTAGAGGAGCAGTAATATTTAGTGACGACAAGCAGATATGATTGAAGTGATCGACCAGATTGTTGGTGTTGGAATCAGACAGGTGTTGGCTTTGGCTCTGAAAGAATGCGCAAAACTTTGAAACACTTTGTTCATTAAAGATGCGACAACACACGGAGCTTGGTGAGGCGGCATGAGTAACAGGCGAATCGCAGCTAAAAACAATACATCTGTGGATATGGTCATGTCCACTAATTCCACAGAGGAAATGCTGACACCCAGGGTAAAAACTAAGTCCAGTGTATGACCACGGTTATGTGTTTGCCCTTTGACATGTTGTTTGAAGTTAAAAGAAGCGGCCATATTTAAAAAGTCAGTTGCATTAACATTGTTGGGGTCATCAACATGAATATTAAAATCGCCACAAAGAACGATTCTGTCATAATTTAAAACCAGAGTAGATAAAAATTCAGGAAGTTCTGATAAAAATCCTCCAGGCGGTTTTGGGGGGCGATAAATTATAACAAATATGATAGGTTGCAGCCCTCCAACTTTAAGAGTGAGAACTTCAAAGCCGTTAAAGTCATCACAGCGTACTTGATGACATTTAACATTTTTCCTATACACGCTCACTAGCCCACCACCACGACCACTGACCCTCGGTTGACTAAAGCAATCATATTGAGGCGGACACAGTTCAGCTAGCTGGCTATAGTCATTCATTTGCAACCAAGATTCAGTTAAAAACATAAAATCTAGATTTGCAGACAAGATAAAATCATTTAAGATAAAAGTCTTACTTGAAAGTGATCTCACATTGAAGAGAGCCATTTTAAATGAGTTTGTTCTGGGTGCTGGTGGTGTTGGTGCAGTTGTCCTAATCCTTAAGAGATTACTAATATTTCTGTGTGGGATGTGCACATTTCGGTTTACTGGTCTATGCGTGATGATGACAGGAATAGAAGTCTTTGGAACAACGCTGGGAGCAGACGGCTTTACATGCCAGCAGGTGGAGACAGTTGTTTGTGGCAGTGAGGCAGAGATCTGTTCAGTGAGCGGTGGTGCGTCCAGGTGTGCTGCATGAATGATTAGTCATTCACGTAAGTCATGTGTGGACCGCACCACATGCTGTATGTGCG
>NC_060151.1:25070852-25106705 GCF_021292245.1 Micropterus dolomieu
TACTTGCACAGCAGAGGTGGGGCAGAGCGAATACAGCGATGGATGTCTACATCTCTGATCTAAGAGAGCATGAAATGTTCACCTGAGCATTCCTAGGCAAACCATTTAGGCTATAAATGTTATAAAATACTAGGGATTTTGGGACTTTTAAACATTTAAACTGCAATGGAATATGACAGATCTGTCATTTTAATTTGAATTTGGTAAATTCACCAGAGACAGGAAATGTGTGTAATTTTCTCTGAGGGGTTTAATCATTTTTTTAGTCTTCATGATAACATCATTTTTATATTCCATAATTATAACATTCTTTAATGTATGTAACTGGAGTCTAAGTGAAATTCATTGACACCAAAAAGAGAGACATTTTTAAATTTCTTGATTGCTCCGCAAACATGGACACCGACACGTCCCTTCAAAGGCTGAGACAAAAGGAACATTACATGTCTTCTTTTTGATAAGAATAAAAAAATCTTTTAGCAACACATTGTTTAACACGATTTTTTACTGCAAAAGGAATTAACTACATGTGACTTCAGTTTCTTTCATAATAAAATATATTTATATAATTTTCTGTTGTGGATTTATTCTGTACACAAAACAATCTATTGCATTACTGTTACTGGAAGAGGGATCCTTCCTCTGTTTCTCTTCCTGAGGTTTCTTTCTTTCATTATCATTTGAATGGAAGGTCTAAGGAGGGAGGGTGTTGTATGCTGTACAGATTGTAAAGCCCCTTGGGACAAATTGTGATTTGTGATAAATAAAATTACCTTGACATACTCAAAAACAAAACTGAAACTAACACAATGAAATAATCTATTTCAGAGTAACTAAGGTCATCCAAAACTAATGTGACCATTACAACAGATATTCATATTGATAGGCTCGATATTGATATCGATGTCCCATTATACATAGAGGTTTACTTTGTGGAGTTAGTAAAACTGCAAACAAACAATATAGTTTTTGTGTGTTGATTTGTTGACAAATATCACGTTAAGGTCCATATAGTAGCTGTTTCCAATGATGATCTTCAACAGATTGTCATGGAATTCTAGATGACAAAAATGGGCATGTAAACTGAGCAAACTCCATCTGGCAAATCAATCCCCATCTAAAAGATTTTCATTGTGATCGACAGCTCTACAATAACAAAAAAAAAAAAAAGAGTTTGATGTGAGATTGTTTGTCAACTTCTGTTCCATAGGTCAAGAATGAAATGTGAACCTCACATGACCTGTCAGCATGAGTGAGTAAAGTATTGCAAATATAACAGTTAAATTACTGTAGCTTGATGTGTAGCATCAGAGGTCTGATGTAGAATAAATCAGACCCACTTACACACATCAGATCACACCCGACAGCTGCCTCAGACATGGAGGACAGATCATGAATGTGAAATGATGAGGTCTGTAAATCAAAGAGGCTGGCCTGAATGAGACGGAGACATGTCTATTGAAACTACCTTCTGCAAGATTAAAAAATATATTCATTTTCAAGACGAATCTCATTTGCGTCTCGCAAATACAGATGAACAAATGTGATGGACACACACACCTTGATGTGAGCAGTGGAGGAACATGAGGGAGGCAGTGACAGAGCTGCAGGTCGTGGAGCTCCTCAGGGACTCTGATACTGTTCAAACACAAAGACAGATGGGGAGGGATGTGAGGAGAGGTCGTCATTACCATGCTGTGCTCACAGAGCACTCAAACAACATTTTAACTCCCATTCGAGATGGAGAAATGACGTATGTGTTGTGTTAACTACAAATGTACTCCTACATGTTTAAGCGCAGTCCTTCGGGAATGTATTCGAGACATATAGAGAACATCAGGAGTTGGGAGTGCTCGTGGATGACTGCAAGAAAGTGAAAGACAAGATAACTCGAGTCAAAGTCATTAACAGCAGGACCGATTTTCAAAGCTTTTGCCGGCAGACGCTTACCCTCATCTTCAGACGAGCATCTAGTCACCGCTGATCTATCTGACACAAGCTAAATAACTAGGCTGAAATCCAGTCTAATCCTCAAAGCACTTCAAAGCTGAGGATGAGCGTGTGGTCTGCACTACACTCTGTTGTACTCTGTTAGAGGAAAATATGCTTTCTACACATCTCATTTGCAATGGTTTTGAAGCAAATGGTTTTGAAGCACTCCATTTTAACATTTGTCTCATGTGATTTGGGTTCAAAAAGCTGTCGTTACTTTGCTTTGATGTTTGATGAACTGGGGAAAAAAAAAAACTATAAAAGTGTAAGAAATCTGTTAAAAGGATAACACAAATATCCAACTGAACCAAAGTTATGATGGCTTCTACTGTGTTGGACTAAATATAAAAATGTTTATTCCTGGAAATTACAGCGTTATCATATTCAGGAACTATACACATTAAAAACAGCAGATTCTTTCAAAGAGAACGAAGGGAGATCTGGATCTACTGTTACAGAGTGAGCATTTTACTTTAAAGGCCCTGAAAACACATTTTCTTAATAAGCTTCTCACTATGGATGAAGAGATCTTACATGAACACAGCCAAAGGTTTGGTTGTTTCACATTAGAGATTTCTGTATTGGTGTTTTGTCAAACGTTTTCTCATTAGTTTTATTTTTTAGGTCAGACCACTTACTTAAATCGTGTTGCTTGCTTATGTTGCCAGGCCACTGTCGGTCAAATTTCAAATCAAACCATAATCACAACCTGAAGAAGCACATACCACCCCCCTCCCAACTTTTAACTTGATTACAAATACAGTAATTAATGTCAGCTAGCTGTTACAGTTGCGAGAACCACAGTTCATTATGAGTGACTGAATTCCACCAAACCATGTTATGTTCAAGTTTCCTTTGCTTCAGCGCATATCCAGCTGTGTGTACTGCATAATATTCAATTCAATGTGGCTTTATTGGCATGGGAAACAGAGCAAGTGTGAAATAAAAACATGTACATCAACTGAAGAATTGTGCTATACACTGTAGCGACAAGTGGCCCACCACAAGGAACCCCGCTCTTTCGGGTCACCATCTCCAGGTGCCCTTAGCGCATTATGAATTCAGATACCACTTAGGAAAAAGGGTGACCTCTGATAACAAGCTAGTTTCAACACTAGGTACTGCTCTGACTGTACTGAATTTCTAACTCCAGATTCAAAGGTTCCCTAGTCAACCCCTCTTCCTCTCTCGCTTTAGATTCCAGAGAGTAGGGCACTGAACATATAACCTGGAATAAGCTCCTTAAAGGGCCAGTTTGCTGGTTATCTGTAATGAGGTGTGTTAATGTAGCAATGTGAATGTTAAAATAAGTAAATACTAACTTACCCTTCCAGAAGAGAGGGAAGAAAACAAAAAACAAAAAATGAGATGAAAAACTCTTTCTAGTTTCCACCCAAAGAGAAACTCATTTAATTTCACCAAGCTCCAACAAGTTTGCGCAGAGCTCTAGGGTCAGCAACTTAAATAAAGAAATAGACAGGGAGGACCCCACCCTTTTCTCTAACAATCATTGGCTATCAGAACTTGATCATCACATTGATTGGTTTTTTGATTATTTTCCCTTTTATGGGTAGATGGTCCTTCTGTCCAGTAGTTTCAACACCCCTTTGCCTCAGTTCACAAACAATTTTCCAAATAAGGTAATAAAACATATCATGCAAGTCTATAACTCATGTTAGTATAATCTTTTAAATCCATCAAATCCAAGATGGCAGCATGTCAGTGTCAAGTCTAACTTTTTAGCTTTTTAAATATTTACACTGAAGTAAAGCAAAGCATTTATATAGTGCATTGCAAACGGCATTTTTATGATTTGTATGTGGATTTCTCCTTCCTGGATTAACTTACTGGGATACTGCTTTGATTCTCTGAACATATCCCTGTAACTGTCTGGGTCTGATTTACGAGCAAGCGATCGTTCCGGGGTGAGTACATCTAACATTTACATTTATTAATTTAGCTGACGCTTTTATCCAAAGCGACTTACAATTGCTATACATGTCAGAGGTCGCACACATCTGGAGCAACTAGGGGTTAAGTGTCTTGCTCAGGGACACATTGGTCGATGGGTCACAGTGGGGAGTTGAACCCGGGTCTCTCCCACCAAAGACAGGCATCTTATCCATTGCGCCATAACCATAACCACAATGTGGATTGCCCGCTGAACTTTGCTGTTGGATGCACTTGCTCTGTTGATCTGGTAAACAGCTGGATCTGGACTTGAATTTAGCATGCATGTTACCCAGAGACCTACCTCGTCTTCAAAGCCTCTTGGCTTTGAATAATTACTTTGCATTCAATGACAGATCTTGTTTGAACTTTACGTATGAACTGTCTAAGGAATCGTCATGTAATGTTGCTACACAAAGATTGATGATGTTTTACTTTTACTTATATCTGGCAATGTGCAACCTAATCCTGGCCCTGAGATGCTATGCATTCAGATGCCATCTCATTGTAAATCCTCATCTGGTCTAAGTATTGTTCATCTCAATGTCCGCAGCTTGATATCCAAAATGGATATGATTAGAATATGGGTTAAATCAACAGATGCAAACATTGTTGTAATATCTGAAACTTTGCTGACAAAATCAGTTATGGATAAAGATATTAACACAGATGAATACAATGTTTATCGAGCTGATAGACCAAAGAAAGGTGGCGGTGTTTTGCTATTTATGTGAAATCGAAATTTCATGTCAGGGTAGTTTTGTCTGAATCAATCTGCAAACAATTGGACAAACAATTTCTGGCAGTAAAAATTGACATTGTTAAGGGCCTCAGTATAACTGTTGTTGGGTGTTACAGACCATCTGCCCCAAATTATGCGGTACAGTCACTGATGCAAATTTTAACTAGATTAAATTATAGCGAAATTATTCTAACTGGCGATCTAAACTGGGATTGGCTTAAGCCAGTATCTGATGATTTAAAATCTTTTTGTGATTATGTCAATCTCACACAGTTGATCAATTCTCCCACACATCCAAATCTTAAATGCCCGGAGAAGTCTACTTTAATTGATTTGATTCTGACTAATGTTCCTCATAAATTCTCATCTATTGGTGTTTTTTGCAATGACATAAGTTACAATTATGTTGTGGCTGCCATCAGGAACACTAAGGTCCCTAAATTAAAATCACGTGTCATTTGTAAGAGGAATCTTAAACAGTTTAATGAACAGTTATGATTTGTTTCATTTTATGATGTGGAGACAGCTTGGACATTATTTAATGAGGGTTTTAACCAAATCATAAATACACATTCCCCCATTCAGGAGATATAGAGTAAAGGGGCATGATAACCCCTGGTTTTCCCCAGAGCTATTAGAAATTATTCATGAGTGTAACTTGGCTTGGGCCAAAGCATGGACAACAGGTTCTACATCTGATTGGCTTGCATTTAGACAGCTAAGAAAAGTCTATCACCACAAAAAATTTAAATGACCCCAGAAGATTTTGGAAAACCATAAAATCCCTTTCTGTAAGCAAAAATTCACACTTTGTTATGAAGGATTCAGTTGCTGTTCATGACAAAATGGAGATCTTGAAAAGTTTTAATGAGCATTTCATATCTTCAGGTTCTCTATTTGATTATACTTGTTCTGTGTCTGTGAATCCCTGTACTGACAAGCCAAGATATACTGATCAGTCTTTTAATTTCGTACCATTTTTGGTGCGGGAAATTCACCAAGCCCAAAAATCCTTGGATTGTAGAAAAACCTCAGGACCTGACCTCATTGATCCTTATTTCTTGAAATTGGCAGCTGATTTTGTAGCTGTGTCTCTTACATATCTTTTTAACCTTACAGTGGAAAATAAGGAAATTCCACAGATATGGAAATCAGCTTTTGTTTATTAAAAGGGGCTGACCCAGCTATTTTAAATAATTACAGGCCAATATCTAATTTATCAGTACTAGCTAAAATTCTTGATGGTCTTGTGAGTGATCAATTAAAGGAGTTTTTATACTCAAATGCCGTTTTATCTACATATCAATCAGGCTTCAAAAAAAGGCATAGCACCATCACAGCTGCAATGAAGGTGGTAAATGACCATTTGGTTGCACTTGACAAGAAGCAACATTCGGCAATTTTCTTTATTGATCTCTCCAAAGCTTTCGATACTGTTGATCATGAAGTTTTAAAACTTTCAGAGCAAGCAGTTGCTTGGTTCTCAAACTACCTAGTTCTCAGTGTATTAGATTTGATGGTCTATGTTCCAATACTGTAGCAGTCACTAAGGGTGTACCACAGAGCTCTGTATTAGGTCCACTTTTATTCACTATTTATATAAACAATATGGGTCAAAATGCGTCAAATGCTAATTTCATTTTTATGCTGATGATACTGTCATATATTGCCTTGCGTCAACTCTTGTACAAGCAATTAAATATTTGCAAAATGCGTTTATCGAAGTCCAAAATACCCTTATGCAGCTGAAATTAGTTCTAAATGCAGATAAGACCAAACTTATGTTGTTTACCAAATCCAGGACCAGGCCACAACGCATCCCTCTGGTTGTCACACTGGGGGGTAAGTGAAATAGAGGTTGTTAACTCCTATAAACACCTAGGTCTTTTGATTGATGACTCCCTGACTTTTAAGCCACACGTGCTGTACATGGTGAAAAAGCTGAGGCTAAAACTGGGTTTTTATTTTCAAAATAAAAAAGCGACTTGTGGCCACCACTTTTTTATCTGTTCTGGACTATGGTGATCTTTTATATATGCATACCTCTGCAGAGAATCTTCATATGATTGACAAAGCCTACCATGCTTCCTTGAGGTTCATTGCAAATTGCAAAGCGCTGACTCACCACTGTGAACTATACTCTCGGGTTGGATGGCCTCCTCTAGCCACCCGAAGGCTATGTCATTGGTACACTTTCATATATAAGGCAATTCTTGGTCTGCTGCCAAGCTACCTATGTGTTCATATCATGCAGAAAAGTAATGGGAGACACTCTGTGCTCTCAGGACTTCATGCTCTCTGTGCCAAATACCTGTACGGAAACGGGAAAGAAGGCATTTCTGTATTCTGCACCTTCGGCATAGAATATGTTGCAAAAGGACTTGAAACTGAATTAATCTCGCTAAACACATTTAAATCCAACACTTGGAGGCAGATGCCTTAATATGTAATGCTCTTAGACTGTAAAAAATATTTAAATTGACTTTCTGAAATGTTAGCTTACTAGTCTACTGTGTTATTTGTCTGTACCTATGTGTTTGTATTTTTCATATGCTGCTGCCTCTCTTGGCCAGGTCACCCTTGCAAAAAAGGTTCTTAATCTCAATGAGACTCTCCTGGTTAAATAAAGGTTAAATAATAAATGTTTAATGCATAAAGGCCAAATATACTTGGCCACAATTCTCAAACAAAATAAATGAACATCCCTTCTCTTACATAATCTTAAATGCAGATATAGATTTAAAAGATAAAAACTCTTGACCATCATCTTATTTTCACACCTCTTTTCACGCCTCCCTTCATATGCGTGAGATTCACACATCTGTTGTCAGGGAGACATTTTTTATTATTCTAAAGGGTCGAGTTGCCAGCAACAGCGGACTTTCACTTCCTCTTTACTGGACGTCAACGTCTAATCTGAAATATGATCATGTGCAACCAAGCAAACATCAGGGCACAAGAGACTGCAGAGACACATTGCAATATAACAAGGTACATCATCTTTCTTACTTTAACTTTGCACTTTTGCAATCTGAGCTAAGCAGTCAACAATTATCAGTCTTAAAACACAGGCCACCAGACTTAAAGCACAGGCGAATCATGTTACTATAAGGCTTGTATATGTGTCAAGCAGTCAAACGGTATCTATGAAGGCCCCCCAAGAACCAGAACCAATCGCTTCCAGTGTCCTTTTCTTCACATTTATCTCATTCTCACAGCAACACACAGTAAGTCAGAAAAAAGAATGATAAGTGTAAACTTGTAGTTGCAACATTTTTTATGAATGTAAGTGTATCTGTGTGTGTATGTGGGCTTCCATCCATCCATCCAACCGCTTATCCTACGTAAAGGGTCGCAGGGGGTTGGAGCCAATCCCAGCTTACATCGAGCGAAAAGGCGGGGTACACCTCAGACAGGTCGCCAGTCCATCGCAGGGCCACACATGGACAAACAAACACTCACACTCACATCCACACCAATTTTGGAGACACCAATTAACCTAGCCTGCATGTCTTTGGATGGTGGGAGGGCGCCGGAGCACCCGAAGAGAACCCATGCGGACATGGGGAGAACATGCAAACTCCACACAGAAAGGCAACCGGGGTTTGAACCCACGACCTTCTTGCTGTGAGGTGACAGTGCTGTGGGGTCCAAAAACAGACAGCACTATACCTGTGCTGTCCCACAGCTTTGTGCGCACTGAAATGCTGTAGTTAATTTAATGTTGTGTGTGTTGTGTCGTGCATGTACACATGGGCGTGTGCCCACATCAAAGCTATTTCTGGCTATAAATGAAGCTGTGTCATGTTTATTTCTGCAATCAATTATTTCATTATATATATTTTCATTAACTGATTAGTTTGCACACTCATTAACCTTTTCTATCTTCCATCTCGTTACCCCTTCCATAACCAACGATAAGGCAAGGACACGAAGAGGGAAAAAACAGGAAAAACAATCAAATAACAACAACAACAAAAATAATTGAAAATAGTAAGATGAAATAGATGGCTCCACAAAAGTGTAACTCTGCAAACAGTTTTTGGTTCTATAAGTCATTTTTATTTTGTCAGGGCTTTGCTTAACTCTGACACTATCTTGGGTTAGCGACGGAGCAGTGGATAAGACATGTTCCTTTGGTGTGAGAGAACCGGGTTTGATTCCCGCTGCGATACATTCACCAGTGTGTCCCTAAGCAAGAAACTTAAACCCAAGTTGCTCCAGAGGCGTGTGACTTCTGACATATATGGCAATTGTAAGTTGTGTCAGCTAAATTACTTATAATTATGTTTAGTTTTCATCTCTTTGCTTGCTATGCTTTATTTGCAAGCTGTTTGTATTAACTTTAAATTATTTTCATTTTCATTTATTTGTTTATTTGACAGGGACAGTGCTCATTAATTAACAGTAAAATAACTGTAAATGAGCCAGAGTTAGCTCAACAGGCTAATTTTCATCTGTTGTCCCTGGCCAGTTATTATGAAGGCAACCTAAAATGAAGATTTAAAATGACATAAAATGACTTATTACAGTCCAAATTCATTACAGCGTACTTGATGACATTTAAAATTTTTCCTGTGCACGCTCACTATCCCACCACCACGACCACTGACCCTGGGTTAACTAAAACAAACATATTGAGGTGGACACAGTTCAGCTAGCTGGGTATGGTCATTAGTTTGTAACTAAAACCAGGATTCAGTTAAAAACATAAAATCTAGATTTGCAGACAAGATAAAATCATTTAAGATAAAAGTCTTACTTGAAAGTGATCTCACATTGAAGAGAGACATTTTAAATGAGTTTGTTCTGGGTGCTGGAGTTGGTGCAGTTGCCCTAATCCTTAAGAGATTACTATTTTTTCCTGTGTGGGATGTGCACATTTCGGTTTACTGGTCTATACGTGATGATGACGGGAATAGAAGTCTTTGGAACAACGCTGGTAGGAGACGGCTTTACATGCCAGCAGGTGGAGACAGTCGTTAGTGGCAGTGAGGCAGAGATCTGTTCAGTGACTGGTGGTGTGTCCAGGTGTGCTGCATGAATGATTAGTCATTCACGTAAGTCCTGAGGGGAGGACCGCACCACATGCTGTATGTGAGCAGCTAACATTTCTGAGCCCCGTTTGTTTGGGTGGAGTCCGTCTGTTTTAAAAAGAGACATTCTTTGCCAGAAAATATTAAAATTATCCACATAACACACACGATGAGCCCTTCAGGCGGACTGGAGCCAGTCGTGGAGGCCAAGGAGTCTACTGAAGCGGCCAGCACCTCGACCAACTGTGGGAATGGGACCAGAGATAAAAACAGACTTTCCACACTGCTTTAAAAAGTTAAAAAGACGGTTAAAATCTTATTTTGTCAGGTCAGACTGCTGAAGAGCTGTGTCATTTGTTCCCACATGGATTATCACTCTTGTGATGGAGGACGGAAGCGATGGCATTAGGTCCTGGAGTCTTTAAAATGTCAGTTGTGGTGGTACCGGGGAAGCAGTGAGTGGTAGCGTTAAAGAAACGGATGTTTCTGGTTATGGAGTCACCAATTATTAGTGTGGTTGGGGAGAAAAAGACGAGGAGATTCCGGTTGTGTGGTTCCAGAGCAGGACTGAGCAGAATCTGCTTCAGCACTGCGTGCGGACTGAGGATGGAGTGTGTGAGCTGCCGAGTGTTGTGTTGGAGTAGCAGTAACAGACCTGAGAGAAGGGCTACCCGATGGTGCAGGGTCAAGACGGGCTCCGGAGCGTCTGAGCACAGCCTCCTTCAGGATCCTACGTCGGAAAGCGGAGGTTTTTGACGGCCGCCGATCAGGCCCAGTGGCAGACCGGTGGCCCAGCCGATCATCGTTTGCCACCGGTGGAGGAGATGCAGCAGGTGGAGGAGATGCAACAATGTCGGCAGGCACTGTCCGCCGAAAGGGATCCGTGTCAGGGAGACTCGAAGCCGCAGGTGCATCCGCTGGCTGGACCGGAGTGTCGTTACACAGGGCTGCATAGCAAAGCATGTCTAACGTTCAGAACAACTTGATTCAAAATCTGGTGTTGCCAAAGAAGAGGTTGACATTTAATCAGGGTAATTTTATATCCAAGCCAAGGACTGCAGCTGTAGCTGTTCACGTTCCTAAAGTTGTAACTATAGTGTAGCTGTTTTGTAACATAAACATGTCATTCACGTATTCAATGCTCATGGGATGATTAAAAAGAAGCATATGGAAGTGTGACAGCAGCAAGGCCACTCCTGTAAAAGTAAACAGTCTGTATGTAAAAACAATTACATTTTTTAATGCCTACTTGGAATATTGCACATATGTCTGTGTTTAACTGTTTAATAAATCCTCTGCATATGCATTTTTTCGAATAGAACATTTTAACAGTTCCTTGGTGCAAATCTTACTAGCAATCATTTCACTGAATTACACATCACCATCTGTTGCCTGGATCAAACACGTGTGATCAGCCATTCAACACACACACAATCCTATCAGGATAAAAAAATCTTCGAATGAACACATTGTAAAGGGGACACACACAAAGAACTTCTATCTATGTAGCATGCGAGAAATGGATGCAAGCCAGTTAATCGATCATTTATACAAGCTCCTGTTCATTCCAGTGGGCTGTTAAGCCTTTTTGAATAATATAACCTTCAGTGCTATGTTTTTCAGAAAACTGGCAGGAAAATGTCCACTGTCTCCCTGACTCAAACCAGAAGAAACTGTGTCAACTTGGCAGACCTCCAGAACCCTTCCACAGAAATGTAAGGGCAGTGAATTAGGAGAGAAGAGGAGGATGCAGGACAAAAAGACTTAGCTCTCTGCTCTGGTTGTGCCTCACTGAATCAACAAAACAGCCCTAAATCATGAATAAATTACACTAAATATATTGGGATTTTCTGTTCTTTTATTTTAGTTAGATTCTGCATCTCTTCTCAATTAATTCTCTGTCCGTTCCATTTATTATCTGTCCACTGTATTCAGCGCTACAGTCCCGTTGTATGATTGATATCTGACTCTGCAGCAGCTAATGAACCCATGTAAATAACAGCCGCGTCTCAGCTGTGCATACATGTGTGCCATGTAGTAGCTTTGACATCTGGCAAGAAAAAAAAAGAATCCAGCTAACACAACACAGCATGGTTTGGGCATTCACGCTGGCTAACATGATGGCCACTGACCTGACAGTGGATGAAAGCCTTGGGGCTGGAGTCAAGTAAACACCCCCGCTCGCCCTCATTATGTAAAGCTGTCAGTGTAGACTTCAGCTCACTAATACAGTACTGTAGAGGAAAAAAAGGGAGTAAACTATTTGTCCTCGGACCTGACCCCAGAATCTCCTGGCCTTCTCATCTTCTCCACAGAAAGTCTAGTAAATTTAGAGTTAAGAATTAATTAAAAATGTTCACCCATCTGTGTAAGCAACTGTTACATACTGCACTGGCAATGTTCAAATGAAAGCTTTCAGCAAAATGTCAAACCCCGTTCTTCAAGAGGTTGACGTTCTTCTGAAAGATTTAAAGATACAAGAGCTGATGCAGCTTTGACTGGGGAGCTAATTAACTCTTTACAATGCCAAAATTATAATATTTCTACCAGAAAATGAGATGGAAAAATAGACCTAATTAAACCTTGGTTATATTGTATATATTTTATTGTTCTGACTCGAGGTAGGAAAATAATGAATATAATCCAACAATTGTTCAAAGCAAAAATTGAATTAGTTTAGCTTCCAGAACAGGACAAAATAATAGAAATGGATATTAATGAGAAATTAACACTAAAAATACTTTCAACACTAGGTGATGTTTTATTGTTACTACTTTTTAGATCCCCAATTTTCTGTCAGACCTAAAAACGTTATGGAGTCAAATTTTTGGGAATAATTCATCATCCTGAAAATTTAACTAAAACAACTTTGGGAATTTCTCGATTAATCGATTAGAAAATTAAAAAAAATGTCAATCAGTGTTTCCCAAAACCCATGGTGACTTCCTCAGATGTCTTGTTTTGTCCAAACCCAAATATATTCGGTTTACTTTCATAGAGGAGTAAAGAAACCAGAAAATACATATTCACATTTGAGAAGCTAAAATCTGAGAATTTGGAAGTTTTTTCTTTACGTAAAAGGACTCAAAGGAGGCCCATGCCTAATCCTAAAAACACCACCGCAGGGGTTGGGGTCATCACTCCATTATCCTCAAACGTCTTTATCTACATAAAGGGAAACAATGCGCAGGTGATAATTCAAATTATGCAAAATTAATAGAATATAATGCAGTCAGGATTTCAGGCTGTAGCTATTGCTTTTAAAAAGCCAATGTTTCTCCTGTAGATCAACTTTTCTAATCTAATAAAATCCCTGCTGAGTCAGTACACATGCTTACTCTTCCCTCCTCTTTTGAGTCTCTGTTTAGGGAAGTAACCTCTTTAAATACATGACACCTTTCCTGATAAATTAAGTCATTTTAATTTAGTTACAAACTCCTGTAGCTCCTGTGTTTCAGCAGGTTTTCTCCTCATGTTCAAAATGTTTTGCACATTCAGAATCTCTCCCACAAATGTGTTCTCTGACATGTCCAGAAAAAAGTCGCAATATTACCGGACTAACATCTACATTTAACACTAGAACCGCCAACCGGTCAAATTTACCCGCAGCTTTTTGATTGTATGTATCTTTGTTTTAATATAATATTCAAGTCCCCCAGTCTTTGACTTTTCCTAAAAGTGTGTTATGTAGCACCCCCTATTGTTAAAAAATGTCAAGATAAAGCCAGATTAAAAAAAAATTCTAATTAAAATATAATATAAATAAAAATTTATACCTATAAGCGGCAGCGGGTAAAATTTACCCCTATTGAGAATACATTTTAGCGCTGTTCATGTCACGCGTTTAGATAAACATTCTATGTTGCTATTGGCAATGCCTTTCCCACTACAGGCATTACACTTGCTCAGCGCAGTGAGTGAAGGAGAGTCTGACTGTGGGGGCTGAGCGATATGTCCTGGGTTGATTCTGCATCTGACGGGTTATTATCTGACAGCGATCCTCCTGAATGAAGTAAATATGCATAAAAGCTGCTGCTTATAGCTTTTGTGTAGACTACATGATCATCAAAACTAATGCTGCAGTAGCCTAGTTTGTCCCTGCGATAGAGGTGTGTTCTGCGATCCCTTCAACAGAGCGTGCGGCTCCCTCATGTGCTTTTTGACCGGCTAACATTTCCAGTGCTGTGTAGTATATAGTAAAAGTGATCATTATACATTTTTTCATTGGGAAAAAATCAACTATGAATTTTGGAATTGATGGTAATCGTTTGTTTTTTTTAATAAATAGCCTACTTTTATTTGGACTTTCAAACTTTTGTAGCTATGTGTTGAGTCTGAACAAACAAGCAGAACAGTAAGAACTAGCAGACATTAAGAGGCTTTTATTACCACCTATAAAACACTACAACAGTCAGTCTTTTTTGTAAATTGTATGTTGTATTTAAATTCAAGTTGTGTTTACAATATAACTAGGCTATAACATCTATAACAGCGGCGAGTGGATGACATCAAAAGAGCCGCTGCGTGTGAATGTGCCCTTCACAGATGCGTAGCGCAAGCGAACGACCTGCATGGTGAAGACATGCCTGTAAATGCCTGAAATATGGGGATGGTGTTTATAGGAAATGCACAGCCAATGTGCTAAATGTTTCCCAAAGTGTGTTGGAGCAACATGTAGCAGAAATAATCACAAAATTACGGCATTTTTACCCGCTATGGCGGTTATAGGTATACAACGAACCCTGGCGGTTCTAGTGTTAATGAAACTGCACAATATTTTTAAGTCCACCTGCCCTATACTCTGCTGTACATTTCGTTATCACTTCACTGGTAGTAGGCTAGCCCCTTTAGACCGTTTGACCAACACAGTTTGGGACTGCATGCAGCTTGTGAAACCGAGACCAATCGAAAACACTTGTGATCAGGCAGAAATCTCACCACAATCCACACTTGATTACACTAACACTTGATTACTGTAACAGCCGGTGTTGCATCAGTGGGGCTGAGCTCATTCACGCCAATTCAAAAACCTTCTCTTGCGGTGCCCCCTGACATTTTGCGCCCTAGGCAACTGCCTATGTTGGCCACGGCCGGCCCTGATTCAGTCATCAAAACTAATCAATTAATGAACAAATCGTTGCAGCTGACACACCATTCTCCATCTGCTGAAAAAGACTGAGATGTGGTTGAAAGCTCCAGAAAACGCTAACAAGAGGACCTTGTGTAAACGTGATCGCCATATTAGAACTAAAAATTCCGACTACAGGTCACACATTGCCCCATAATAACTTCTCTTATTGTCCTCTCTTGCTATTTTGTTGGTTACAGGTCGTCATCTATTATTTCAGGTTAGTTGCCAAGCATCAGGGGATTGGGTCTTTTCTTGTATATGTGAGAGGGCAGACTAAAGAAACAAAGAGTAAAGACAGGAATGCGTGCTGCTGAGGAATTGCTTTGTTTGGAGTGACCACAGAAAGATAGTCAAGTTCATCAAGGTTCAGGTACGGCTTGGTAGCTTAGAGGTAATTAAATCCCCCACTCCTAACTGCAACTGACTCCTCTGAATAAATAAAGGTACATATACTGCAACTAACCATATTTTTTTTCACTTTATCTTCTAGAGCCCAAGTTGATATCTTTAAGTGCTTTTATACCCCTTACCTGTATTCAGTTTTCTGTCAGAAAAGGTAAAGAAAAGCAGATTATCAAAACTGTTGTCAATTTCCTAAGTGATTAATCAACTAATCATTTCAGCTCTACATGAAAAAATGTACAACATGGTAGTTAACATGCATAACTTGCAAAAAAAAAGTAACATTTCCAGGCAGGGAATAGCTCAGTCACAGTCAAGTCAAGATCACCCTTTGGACAAACATTTTAGACAGTAGCCAACAGACTACAGTAAATCCTCATTCTTATGTAATTTAAGAATTTAAACAAACAAAATTATATCCAATTTTCCTCCAAAAAAGCATATGCCCTCTCAAGTGTCTGTCCGCATGACATGCTTTCCTCAAAGTGTTAGGCACTAAAGAAGGAACTAAATTGCGTCGAAATGCACAATGTCACTCTGTGTGAAATAATTGTAAGGTTGACACACACTGAGAAGAAACTTGATAATTCCTAAACACTCAATACTTTCCAGTTGCCACTGGCAGGACACTGCTGATTATCAAAATGGTTACATTTTCTGTGCAAAGATCCAGGTAGCTGTAACTAAGCAATTAAATATGTCTTTATGCATTTCTGTTTTTAGGAGATAGAAATATCATTGAGAAGAGTTTTTATTTCCAAGAAGAATGAGTTTAGATTTTAAGGTTAGGATTTACGGATAGGATTTGTTCGCTTACTGTACATTAACAAACAGGCAGGGACTATCAGTCTCAACATTCCCTAATAGCTCTTTTTTGGGATTTGAAAGACGCCTCATCCAACAAAGAGTGTCATTTTATGAGCAGATCATAGGTTGCAGCGAGTATCCAGATTTGCTCACATGGTAGTATTTTGCTGCACTTTCATTTAGTGAAAGTTCGATTTCATTTCCAGTGTATTACTATGTTTGAGTTCCCCTCATGGACTGCCTTTTCATTAGATCTATGGAGCTTTATGCTGATTGGTAGATAGACCATAAACAGTATTAACCATGGATCATCTCTCTGCTTCAGATTTATGGGGTCTTGGAGTTGGGGCAGGGCAAATACAATGTACAGTATAATTGGTGGGCTTACTGGGTGACATAAATAGGCAGAGGGGGTTGAACAGTGACTAAAACTGTGCATGTGTGGGTGTCACGGTACAAGAAAGGCTTTTGTCAAAGTAATCAGTGGTCTAGTCTTGGCCTTTAACCACAGCTCTGTGCCAGACTGTCCGTTTTCAGTGTTTATTAACTGGGCAGTACTGTGATTCAGGGGTTTGAGAGTCGCATGTTCAAAGTTTTGTCGCTCCTTTATTACTTCACTTTGACTTTCTGCAATTTGAGTACCTTTGCTATTCACTTTCTACATTTATGTGTATCAAATTGGACTTTCATCTTTGAAATAAGCCTCAATGTGTCTTTTGTCAGATTTTTTTTCCATCCACTTCATATTAGTCATTTTCTTTTGAACAGTGCTTCTTTGTAGGCATGGTAGCAGCTCTGGCTTTTTCACTGTACAGCTTGTTTCTAACCAACAACATGTGACTGTGTGTGCATGTTGGGACAGAAAGATGATCTTCACAAGGCACATTATTAAATTCTAGGGTTAACACTGTATAAGACATAGACATAGTCACCCATAGGTTTCTGAAGAGCATCTGACCTTCAGAAATTATTTTAAGTTCCTTACTGATTCTATGTAATTTTCTTTTCACTGTGTAATTCCGCTCAATGCATGCTGGGAAAGGCTCCTGTTCCCCCCTGACCCTGAGTATGAATAAGTATGTATAAAAAATAAATATTTATTGGCATCAATGTTTTCCACATAGTGTAGAAACTCCTGAGTGCATTCAGTGCTACGTTTCTGTGACAGATTTACTCGTTCCATATCAACCCACAGGTACTTAGTGTTCACAGGATTACAAGTTGTAAACACAAAATCAGCTTGGGAGTTATTTATAGAGGCTTGTATCCAGACTCGAGATAAATGGGAGCAGTGGGATTTATCAGCCAAACTGTGCAGGTTGACATTAAGACTTTGGCTGTGGTGAGCTAAGCATCCCCCACATAAAAGGAGTTTGAGTTTCCCTCAGAAGTGTTCTTCAGCTGCAATTCTTACATGAAATGCCTTATTATTAGTTATTTTGGAAGACCTACTTGAACTGCTGTGAGCTGGATCTACATATAGACAACCTCTTAGGCCTCAACTCATGTCCAAACAACAGTGAAGCAGTTTATCTGCTTACAATGAAGCAGATCCAGCTGGCATTTGTCTTTTTTTTTATTCTCAAAAAATAATCTGATACAGTATATCAGGCTCTGGCTACACAGTCAGTGCTCGTAAGTTAGGTAAATTGATTGTTGCTTTTGGTCTCTCCATGGGGTTTACTGACAATAAGATAAACAAGGAATCTCCAGCTTTATCCTTTAGTTGTGAAACCAAATTAAACACACATGCAGGCCAACTAAGGACCTAATGAACAGATGCCCCCCGACAGAGTCTACTATATACACAAGTTCATTATATCTTTGGAATTATGAAAAAGGTTGCTGGAAAATATAGCATTTATGCCACTACAGTACCTCAGCACTCTTACCACATACTGCATACCAGTATTTAAGAATCGCATAGAATACAGAGAAGCCAACATGTTTCACTGTGATGGTCTTCCTTTTCAAAAGTTTAACACAAAATACTATTTTCTCATCTAGCACTTTCATTTAACATGAAGTTCTGCAGATCCATTCAAGCCCATTCTAAGGTTGTGAATGTAAAGTGCAAACTGAGGAATATAAAAACATAACCCATAAACCCTGAGGACATAATGGAATGGTACCTTCAATGAACCACGGATAAATCTTTCACACAAACATTATAAAATGACCCAAAACATATACACATGTACACATAAAGTACATCCTCAGGGCTTCATAAATTAGATAGATTATATCGCAGAGTGGCAGCATGTCTGTTGCACACTGATGTTTAGAGTGACCATGCTTCAAATGGAAGGCTAATGGAAAGCCCCTCAATGAAACAGTCATCACTTCTGGCCGGCGCTTCACCGGCTCCGAAGCACAAAGTGTTCTGGACGTTTTGAGGCGAAAACAAACATGAGGGGAAAATAAACCCTCCAAAATAGCACACTAACGCACAATGAGTAACAACAATTTCAAAGAGCCATCAAACCCGATCAGCATCAAGCCAATGCATGACTGGCCTCCCCCTACTGGTGTTGTAGAGCTTCTAGTCTAAAGGGCTAACAGTGACTGACAACACCCCCTGATTATTTCATCACTGAGTAAGGTGTGCTGAATATAGCACTGTCTTCAAAAGCAGCAGCCTTTCAGCAAGTCAATAGACTTGTTCCCCACTTGTAACCAAAAAGTATCTGTTAAATGCTGTTTATAGTGCTTCAAGATAAAATTAACAAGTTTTAAAACAAAGCCAACTTCATGAAATGTATCCACAGTGCATCTCCCTTTGTTGGTTTGCTTAGGCTTCATACTGTCACACAATGTAAAATTAGGTCATTATGACGGAACCAAAACAAAAACCCAACCCCCCCCCAAAAAAATGCGTATTAATCATTCGTTTCACTGTTGAATAAACAAAGTGAAATTACCATGCCCAAACTGTCAAGCTGCGCTGCTGTCTGCAGAGCTGCACATTCGTTTTAATGAATTAACAAGCCACGAAAGAAGATGTTCCATTCAGACAGCACAAAAGTGGCTCATGTATAATTGATGAGTGACTCAGTGTTGGGAGTTTGATGTTGGGGACTGGTGGGTGTTATCAGTTGAAGCGCCAATGCAAATGCACAGGATGTGTCATAGACAATCAGGAAGTTTGCTCTCACGGGGGAAGGCAAGAAGAACCATGCAGGGATTATGGGTATTTTGGCTTAATTTTTGTTGTGACATGTATGGTATTGTTGTGTTTCCTCATAATATCACTTTCTGGCATTTAAAAGAAAGTAGTGCTCTGATGTAATACTGACTCTTTCCATTGTCATCTTCCCAGTTGCCTAACAAGCTTTCACACCTTGTCAAACCCACTTTCACACCTTCTAGGTGTAAAATACCACATGCACTGTCCACCTTAGCAAATCAGCTTAAAATAAGTAAGGCTGTTGGTGCACTATTTTCAAATCTATTCTCACAAGATTTTGAATGCAGCGATGAACATAAATGCCTGTACACCCACTACAAATAGAGATCTGTCTTTTTACAGCAGGTGGTGGAGTTTGCAATAATTGAAATCATTTAGACAGTGAAATATAACAGAGAAAATACAGAAGAGAAAATGATGTGTCAGACATCTTGATCTTCCAAACGGAGTGAGATGTATTTTAAATGCTATATTTTGCAGTAGCCTGTATTTTTAAATGGGCCATGATTCAAAACATGATAATCACCATCGTATGCAATTGTTAAAGTAATAACCAGTACTTCTTCTATGTCTAGACAACATGAAAGATGATAAATACAGATATTGTAAAGGTATATAATACAGTTACTTGTTTTTCAGATACAGAAGACTGCAATTACCATATAGATTAATGTCTCTTGGTGGTGAAAGTGATGCTGTAAAATGTGGAGAAACGACAACAACAGTAGTTCTGGTAGATCCTTGTGGAATCAGAGAGCTGATTTGGAGTACAGGCTGACATTTTTTGAAAATTTTCAACGGGAGTGGGAAGGATCGGAATCATAGGTCCGTTTTTTTATATATAGATATGCATTTCTAAGATTACTAAAAGCTATTTTCAGATTTTTTTATTATTGGGAACTGGAGGTTTGGGATACATTCTTTGTACTCTGTCATAGGATTGGGATGGGACAGGACTATTTTTGTGGGAGCTGGATGGGACAATGGATATCTTTCAAAGTCACCAGAAAATGAATAATCTCCTATCATGTCCAATCTTGTCCTATCCCACAATGCAGCATGGTCTGAAAAGAAAACATGTGCCACAAGCCCACGTGTATATTAGCTAATCAGGTGATGTTGTTAACCAGGTGCAGGAGATGAAGCATAGCTGAGCTGTGAATGACACTGATCAAAGCCCAGTGTGGAGCTTCTGTTGGGTCACAACCCTGCCATATTCCTCTGTGAGAACACACCTCCCATCTCCCATTATTGGCAACTCTGCGATATCTTAATTATGAAGTTTCACATTCTCTCGGAGGCAGCTTTATCTCATTTCTATGTCGTCATTTCTCTATGGCAAAGCTGTGCTTGCAGGGTCGGTAACTAGGCTTCATCTCTGCCTAGTGTCTCTGACAGCAGTGAGATATTCTGCCTAAGTGTATTCTCATTCAAAATAACATTCTAATTGACTCCGCATTTTGATTTCATTTCACCAAATTAGCAAATTACATTTTGTTTCTCTGGATGCTGGTCGGACTTATTATATAAATTTACTCAGACAAGCAGCCAGTTGTATTAAAATAATATTTTCAGAAAAAAATACCCTGGCCATAGAAAACAGGCACTGCCTGCCAACTCGGTAACTTGCTGGGGGCTGTTTCAGGCTCCTGTGAGCCTCTGTTCACTTTTTCCAGTCAAACCAAAGCCCACTTTATTCATTTTAAATAAAAAATTGTCACTGCAGCATAATTGCATGAAATATGCAATATAATTTGATGCAGATGTTTTTATGAAAACCTGCACCATCAGACTATTATCAATATTTGAACATACCACCACATTGACAGATACTCTGATTTAACTGTAACAAGGCAGTCCAGAGGAGTCTGCAGAGGTCGGATGATCTCTCTAGTTAAAGTCAATACTTTCACAGTCAACACTGCACTACTGTAGGTGACAGACTAGTAGAACAGATATTACTTTAACAATCAATACCGTACAGGTTAAATAACGCAACAGGGAAATGTGGGTGTCAAGGTCGACTGGGTGTTGCACTTGCACTGTGCATTGATCCTCTCTCCTGTTTTAATGTCTGTAGCTGGTGCAGATGGTTGCACTAAGTTGCACTAATTCCTCTTAAGTATGTTGTGCTTGTTTCACTTTGATTAAACATTCTGTAACCAGTGCACACATTTATATGCACATTAAACAGGAGTTTAAGGGGATTAAGGCAACAATGGCAGTCAATTTATATTTGCTCAAGATTCATTGTTTATATAAAAATCTGTGATTCCCAGCTACATTTAGGCTAAATGATGATTTTCTTTAATCAACTGGCTGTACAGCTGATTAAATCGGCAGTCATAAAAGGCAGATGGACAACTGCAGCATCTGATTTGAGAGATGCTGCAGATGCTGCTCATTTTTAAAGTGCCTTGTGATCATACAATGCGATTACTAGGATTATATCCTGTGCAGAGAGCAGCAGGCTGTAGCCACGTAAGAAAACAAACATCTGTGATTTTGTTAACCTAATAAGGAGGCTAGGATTTCATATTTCTAGTCTAGTCTAGTCTACAGCACAAAGCAAATGCAGTCTTCATTTCATATCTTCATCCAAAAACTAAAGCTTGTTGGGGTGCAACAACTCCGTGCATTGTCTGAGGTTGCACGTCAATATAGACTCAGTGTGTTTCTGTAAAATGAATGCATGTCTTAACTAAGAAATATAATGTGTCTGTTGTGTGTTTGGTTATACATCATTGATTATTAAGATTATCTTGAAAGTAAAGTCAAGAATGAGCTTCACAGAAAAAGTGTTTAATATAAGTTTAAAATGGTATAGCAGAAAACACCATAACCCTTTCTACAAAGGGGGCCCTGCAGAAAAAACACTGGCAATAATTTCCTCACTGCTATAGGTGAAAATATCTGACGTAAAAGTGTTAACAATAAGACTGCTTCAGGTTTCCCAGGAGCTCTCACTTTCTTCTGGGTCAGTCCGAAAAGCAAGCACGTATAGTGATCAGCGCGGCCCTGGTTCATTTGGAGAAGAGTTGAGTGATCCTTTGGTCTCGCATTTCCATGTCTGGATGCTGACGGGAAAGTTGATGAAAAATGTCACAGCTGTCAGCCGGGATGATGGAGAGGCCTGAGGGAGCACGGAAAACTGCAGCTGTTGGTGTTGGTGAGTCTGGGGGTTAACAGTGCGGCATGTTCCCTGAGTGTAAGCAGCACAGAGAGACTCTCCGTGCACTGGGGTGCCAGGCAGATTTTTTAACAGTAGCCTGTAATTTTAATTAAACAGTGATCCTCTTCTCAGAATGGAATAAAAAATAGAATATATATTTTCAAAGATTTTATGGCAGTAAGATGCTTACTGCTTTTTCTTCCACACGCCTGGCTGTAGGTGCGTCTTCATGTGCAACGATGTGCACTGGAAAAATAACTTACTGGATGGCCTGGCGCAGCAGCACCAGCCTGCACATACCAAAACAAAACCTTCTAAAAATACGTCACCATATAAAAATATTGCTCTGTGGAATTTGTTATTTTTATTTCAGGCACAATTGTTCATGGAGAAGCATTGACTGCGTCTCTGGGAAACTGGGAAAAGCTTTGTTAATATTTGATAAGATTCTTTTTACATTCCCACAGCTGTCATTTACTCAGAAACTGACTGAGGAAAGGAAATAGTGTTGTTGACTGTCCCCAGCCCTTTAAAATGAAAATGGGTATGGTTTGTTTCAACTGATTTTGTCCTGAGATGTAGTCACCTGAGTCTTACATGTTAATGCATACCTTCCAAAACTGGGTTGCCAATTTTAAACAATGCCAACAATGGATTTATACACACACACACACACACACACACACACACACACACACACACACATACAAGTGGCTGATCTGATGAGAGAATGAGGTGCAGGTGGGGAAATGGGCGGGGAAGCTCAGGTGAGGAGAATGAGGTGTCAGGATCTTGAATGAAAGTAGAAAGGTCTGAGGGCATCTGCCGGATGGAAGGAGAACTGCAATGAAATGCATCGGCATGGGGGACGTGAGAGGTGACTGAACGGAGGGACTGAGAGGAAGTTTCAGGCTGTATGCAGATTAAAATTTGCTCGAAATCCAGCATGCACATGGTGCAGAGTAAAAATGTTCCCCACCACTATATGGGTGGTGAGTAACACTAGCTTTACAAAGGGATAAATTCCTTTTACCTCTCAACAAATGCCATTTCCTCTTTTTTCTTCTGCTGAACTTATCTTTATATATTTGCACGTGCTCCTTGTTTATTTTAAGGGGTGGTTATTAAAAACCCCTCTGTTTGTTCTCACACTGTATGTGAGGTCAGACATGCAAATGTAACACCAATTAGTCAAGTTGTCTCCATGCAAAATACGACTGGAGCCGAATTCAGAAGAATAAACTTTGTTTCACCTCATTCTCTTGAATTGTTTTTAATTTTTAAAGCCTGCTGTCAGTGCTCTCTCCAGTGGGCTTCATAGGGAGTTAATCAATTTGTTGACTCCACCATAAAACTGAGAGGAACTTCATATTAAACAGAACACTGAGCAACTGACGGAGCATGAAAGACCGTGTACACATCCTGCAGAAAGGACCAGATCGTCATGCAACTTGAAAGGAATTCTACTTAGGCAAAAAAACATTTGAGACAACACAGTTCTCTCAAAAAAATGTTTTATTAATGATTTCATGGTCAATACAAATCAATGTTAAGCTAAGGGGATAGGCTAAGGTCTTGTAAAACCAGTGCTTGGCAAACTCATTTGGATAAAAAGACTCCAGGAAGTCACCCAAGAAATAGTCTGGCACAAAACCCCCCATATTTTTATACTTGTTAGTTTAACGGGCTGAAGCTTATTAAAGTCCATCATGCTGATATCGTGAGACCTTTTCACCTTGATGATAAATATTGTCACGTTTTAATATCGCAGCATCTCGTGGCACGAGATCTTGTCACAACCCTAGTCATAGTCACATGTTGTCTATTTCTTCTACCAATGTGTGACTTTAATTGAAAGACGCTCAGTGTGGGTGTTTACAGTTTGAGATGTTAAAATATTCAGTTTAATAATGCAGCGTGGGATCTTCAATCCAAAAGTGAGTAGTTTTTAAAACTATTGCCAAGGCATTTACAGCTTTGTTTATACACAAAACTACATGCATAAAACCAAATTGGCTGTGCGCAAAACAGTGTGAGAGCGTGCGGTGCAGTCTTCCTCTCTCTCTTTGACCATTTAACCAACAATAAAACAGTGTTATGATATTCGTCAGTGTGGTGGGTTTGGCACACTTACCTTGAAACAATCTGTTCATAGTCTCAAACATGCTTGGATAAGTGTCTCTGGCATCAATTAGTTTAGTTTAGCGTCTCCCATTAATTAACACGACCATGGCGGACCGCCACAGTCTAATTTGCTCCGCCATAGTCTCAAAATGAGCCGAAAATATTTTTACACATAACATTTCAGACCTCTAACGTTGTGCTTTGTGGGTACTGCTCTGCACTGCTGTAAGCTCACTTGCTCACACACTTTGGCATAGGTTTGGAAATTTCTTATACTATTTTCTATTCTTTGATTTAGGGTTGCTGGGAAAAAATTAAATAAATTTGTTGACTTTTTTGCTGTTTCATCACCATTTATAGTTATACAATGCGCTTATGATTAAATAGTTTACTACAGCACAACATTGTTTACAAGAGTGTAAAGTTCTTCATATAAATCCTCGTAATTTTGCACCAAATTAATGCATTTAACTTGAAAATGTAAAAAAATTTCTTCCAGGTGCATGTCCCCAGACCCCCCGAGAGGGTCCGAGGCCCACCCACCATAGTCTCTTAAAATCCTGTGGGAAACACTGTAGTTATAACATATACTCATCGGGGCAGGGGGAGAACGCAGGCAGAGCAGAAGACCTCAGCTGGCTGCCATTATGGCAGAAAATTACATTTAATCTTTTATGCATGTTCTTTTACTATTATTATTACTATTAATTTTACTATTACTGTTATGTTTGGGCACCGCTGAAGACAGCTTCTCCCTGTTGGGAGGATTTTCCAAAGATAAGCTGGCTTCTGTCCTTCCACGGAGTCCGAATCCCTAGTCTGTCCCATCTGGGGTACCAAACTGTCGTGGAAATTGTATATTGCTGGTGAGGGATTAAGCAAATAATTGAGTTACATCAAACCATTGTCTTTGAAGAATTCATTAATAAAAGAGAATAAACAGAGAAGTACTAAAACACATATACAGCTGGTCCAGAGACCCACCGCCTAGGGCAGCTTTGGGCATCTGGCCACGAGCAAAGGGATGCATAATCATTTACACAGTTTAGTGATGTGTCTCAATTTCGGGTAATTTTTTGAGTATACTAACTATATACTTACTTGCTTAGTGCATTATTTTTGACAGGGTAGTGTTGTCTCAAATCAAACACTGCTGTTGTGCACTAACCGGAAATGACTATTGCATGATTGAGCAATCCCCCCAGCATGGAGGCCGCATGCAGAGCTCCAAAATAACAGCCAGGCTTTATCATCCAAAATAAAATGCGATTTCACACACCACCACCACAAAGTTATCCGCGAGTGCTACTTTCATTCCCTGTGTGACACTAAAGTTTCTGTCATGTCAGCTTCTGTCAAGCGTAAGGCCATTGTACAACAACAAGTCAAGGTACAGCGTGACATGCGAAGTTGATGCTTCGTCTGCAGACTGCTTTACTCTTGGGTGTCATGTGACCAGAGTGTAATCACAGCCTTTGCAATTAGAAAATCTCGTTTTATCACATCGCAATAATATCGCAAATGCAATTAATTGTTCAGCCCTACTGTTTAGCTTAGTTTGCTTAAAATATGGCACATTATAAACTCAACTGGTGGCTGAGACAAACCCAGCCCTTCTCTCTTCTAGCAGCAGCAGAGGGAGGAGGACAGGACGAAAGACTGATAGGGACAGTTGTTGATTCTTTCTAAACTTCACTCAGTATTTTGATGTCAGGAATATGATTTACTTCATCGACATTTTAGATTTGTTTCCAGTGAGATATTAGTGACTTAGTTGTTGTAAATCCTGTTGCTGCTCTAGAAATTTTCAGTTAATAAAAAATATTAAATTCTTTTTTCAAATAATATACATTTTTAAAGGCAATTGTTTGTTATACATATGACTCATAAGAGCACGATAAAAAACTGAACCAATAAGGATTACCAATACAAGTGTGTCTCTAAAATCCTAATGATACCCATTCCAACTGGTGAGAAAATGTCCGGCCCATTTCTGTGCCCTAGTCTTAAAATCAGGCCCAATTGAATTTGTAATTGATAAGCCCTGCTGTAGACTGATCATTCCCAGTTGGGTCGCCCAGATGAGAGTGTCTGATGACCTTGGGTTCATCACTAATGATGTTCTAAGCTGCATCATCTACAAACAGATGTTTCTCCGAAACTGCAATACACTGAAACTCTACGAAGTCCTTATTAACTCCTTCAACGTTTCTTTTTATTATGAAACAAATACAAATGGGCTTTGGAGAAGCACACAAGGTCAGTAACCGCCAAGTCCATGGGTCTGTCGAAAGCCTTCAATAATTAACGAAAGCATCCACATTGAAAGCTGTGTGTAAAGTACGTTGGATTTTTAGAGAGGTTGGATTTTGGAAGTAAACACATGACAGTGCTTCGGCCTGGAGTAAAGAACACAGACATCCATCGCATCTTAACTTTATCTGTGCTCACTTGTTTTAAGCGCTGATACAGTCAATTCCACAGCCATTGTCATTAACCTTTATTTATGTTGATTTTGTCAGATGACATTGGGATTACAAAATAATGATGTGCAGCAAGTATTAAGTAACTACTGTGGGGCGAATCTGAGATGCATTAGCAATTCTGTCCAGGCCAGGAATTTTCATTTTTAATAGTGATTTTATATTTTTTTTTCTAGGGTTGGTTATTTATGGCAGTGAGTTTGAAGGATTTACACAAATGGGATTTATTTCACAGTAAATAAAATGCCTAAAAGGTGTTTCCATTTCTAGCATCAGTTTACAGTTGAGGATTTCAGTGGGGCCTGTGAGGGTCACATCAATGTGAAATAACAGGACACTGCTTACAGTTTGATGGGTGAGGTACTACTGCCTATTCATCCATGTAAACTGGTTGAATCTACAAAAATAAATACCCAACAATGCTGCTTATGCAGAGAAGTTATCAGCGACCATCAGTGCCATGAATCAACATGGTGCCTAAAGACATATCATGAGCACAGATCAGAGGAAAGCTGAATCTCCGCTGTGACAATACAAAAGGTATTCTGGATAAAGAGAGGTTATTCCAAGACTTATTTTTTTAATGTATGGACTAGCTGATGGTGCAGATGGTGAACTGTATAATCTCAATCCAGCAGGATGTGACATCACATCCCACACCACTGTGTAGCGGGTTTACCTGTGCAAAGCTGTGTGTAAGCTGAGCACCCACTGCCGACATTATAACGTATCACATGCTATGATACGGCACAAATGCTTTATGCTAAGCTAAGCTAACCAGCTGCTGACTGTAGCTTCAAATTTACATTACAGACATTAGGTAGAAGGTAAATCTATTTGTCATATTACAACAGGTTTGTAAAATGAAATGCAATATCTGTAGACATGTCTGCAGTGTAACATTAAAATATGAATACTTTATCCACCATTTAAGTTTCTAAATTATTTGCCACCTTTCTCACACCCTTAGTATAGAGCAGACACTGTGTGAGGAGCTGTTTCTGGAAGATTAAGTGTTGCTGATTTTAGTTTTTCAACCCGTCTTTATGGTCTATTAAGGCATACAAATAAAAGTTCAGTTAAGGATGTTTTGTCATTTCAGTGATTGATTGCCTTTTTTTTTATCATGAACCAGACTTTGTTTATCCAGCTTTGCTTTATCATCACAGCACCGCCTGTAAGATCTGTTCATTCAATCATGCTTGTGAAGATATTGTAGAACTAATGTAAAGGATTGTTTACAAATATTTTAGAAGGGTTGTCACTTTACTAGAGAGCAGCCAAGATAGGTGGGGAGAGGGGGAAGAATAACACTTTGGAATACAAATTGAGCTGAAGCATGGAACAAACAATGCTATCCATACTATCGATAGTGTTGTATAGCATCGACTATATCGCATATTGTGTACCACTCCACTAAAAATAATTGGAAAAGAAGCTAAATATAACTATGTGAATACTTATATATGGAAATATCACTACTTTTCACTTCAGAATACAGGCATAGCTTTGAAATAAAGTTTACTTGGTAAAAAACAAATCTCCATAAATAAAAACTCAACATCTATTAATACTTCCACACATGCATATACGAAAGAAATATTTAAAATATGTAGAGCTATTCCAAACACAATCACTCCATCCACTGCTTTTTGTCATATAGCATATAAAGTACATCTACAGAACCCATGCGCCAGCACAACCTTAAGTATATAATCTAACATCAAATGATTCAAGTCATGATGTCATGCACCTGTTAATTTCTCCCCTCATTGGTTAAATGTCACCCTGTGCAGTAAACTGAGAGCATTTACCAGAGGCTTTCAACATCATTAAACTGGCACCAACGAGGCCCGAAGTGCTCCATCTGCCCATCAGCTGAAAGCACTCAACTCACAAGTCCTAAACGTGGCTTTCATCCATCGGAATGAATAGAAACGCCAGAATTATTTCTGTTTGGAAGTGACTGACAACTTCACAAGACAAGGTCTCTTGTAATATCAATTTTGTGAAAAGCGTAACATTACAAATGTAAAGAGGAAAGTGACAGCGTTGGAATAAATATCAATGGGACATTATGAGTTATTACTGTTAAAAAATATTGATAGTGCAACAAGAAAGAAGTTTATATTAACTGATTCTGTCACTCATCATTCTTTGTCTTACTTCTTTGTCTTAAAAATTTTGGAAGTACTGTTCACGTGATGCTTTTCTGGATGTAAACAGGACGTATAATGTGAAATTGAGCCGTGTTTTTTTTGTAGCCTATATTTGTTTACATGTTGGCAAATTGCCACAATTTAAAGTCAAACAAGCTATTTTCTGTTCCTGTTTGCTAGGGATGGGGATCGTTAATTTTTATTGATACCCTTGCTGAGACTGCTTAATGATCCGATTCTTTATCGATACTTTACTATTATTTGGTGACTGTTATTTGGTAAGACGAGACCCAACGGGCATGAGGTAGGCCTGCAAACAAATATTGAAGTGTGCCTATTAGCTGCCTGGTTGTTTTTATATTAATTATAGGATTAGACTCAGACATTAGTCTGTATCAGTCTATCCTCCTCCTCCTCCTCCTCCTCCACCACCATTATTCACTGCCTGCAGACCACGTTACCTGGTAGAAGGAGGAGTGGCTGGTTTGTCTCCGCCAGCAGCTGAGTTTTTAACAATGTGCCAGATTTTATGATTACAGACCAGTCTATGCTACTGACAGACAGCTTTCTATTTAGCTTGTTTTTAACATTTGGTTAATCGCCAAGTTAACGTTAGCTGTGCTTGTATAAAACATACAGGATAAGAGAATGAGGACAGAGATGATTAAATGAACCCTTTCTACATGTTTACTGATGTTTAACATGTATTGATGTTGATAGGGGTGTAACGGCACATGTATTCGTACCGGACCATTTCGGTACAGGACTTGCAGTCTTTAACGTCATATATTAGGCTTGTTTTTTGTGTGGTACATACGTAAATTCCGAGTTTCCACACGGACATATAAAGTGGCGGACCAAATCTCCGCCTTGCAGCACTACACAAGCAGCCACTTTAGCCCAGCCTCTTGCCAACTAGTGATTTAAGCATCACGGCCAGTGCAGAGAAGCCAGAGCTTTAAGACCTTCCCTTATTGTTAAGGTCTTCTGTTTGGGAACACTTCGGTTTCCTTGTGCAATACAACAACGGACAAGTTGATAAGACGAAAGCAGTGGGCCGACATTTCTCAGTAGTGATCGGGTATATGTTTCTGGCAACATGTGAAACTTGCTAACTCACTAATGGTATCACACGAATGAGAACATCACTGCAACAAGGAAAAAAACGAGCACAGTGCAAATGCCTTTCAACATTTAAACAGACTTTAGACTTAAAAAAAATATATATATATATATATATCTGAGCCGGCCTTCAAGCTGGGATTGATAATGCTCAAAGACGCAATAAGAGAATAAGAAGAATGCTACACTGTAATCCATATTATATATTTTTATTGTATTTTATTAGCTGTGGTATTGTTTTGAGAATATTTTATTTAGTGGAGAACTTGTTAGTAGTTTGCAGCAGTATTTTATTTCTTATTCTTTTTTATTTTATATAATCTATTTATTATGTGTAATTTGGAAGTTTAAAAAATTGTAAACTAATTTGGATGTTTACAAAAGTTCATAATAAACCAGCAGCAATTTAATGTTTGTATTTTTTTCCCTTGCTGTACCGAAAATAAACTGAACCGTGACTTCAAAACCGAGGTACATACCGAATCGAGGTTTTTGTGTACCGTTATACCCCTAGATGTTGATGAAGGTTTTAATGCACATACTTACAGTAACGAGCGTAGCTGTCGTCAACTCAAGTAGTTTGGAGCTAATTTAACTTCACCGTCTCCACCGCGACAGCACAGCCTCTCTCTCTGCTGGCTGCTGTGTGCGTGCAGGAGCCAATAGAGAGCAGCAGAGGCTGCAGTCTGATGATAAACAGTCCTGGACCCATTTAATACCATGTTACAGTGCCATCAGTAAAAAAACATTAGTTTTTTTTATCCATCATGTTTCAAGTTAAACCACATTTGACGCTTAAGACATAACATAACATTACATGACCCAGTAGCACAGCATAGCAGTATGGATAAGCTCAGACCTCATTGATTTTCAGGTTTTAAGAAATTTTGGAACCGGGTCCTTTTAGAACCAGGTATCGATCCCCATCTCTACTGATTGCATTGAAGAAAACTTGATGATTCTCAGGGAAGTTCTGGATCTTTTTTCTATGATTTCTAAGGGTATTTATGGATGTTTATTCGTGATTGACATTTGAAATAAATACAAACAATGAAAATATGTGCATCATGTCAGTGTGGTAAGGTCTGATTGAGTTATGGCACCGAGAAGGAATACGACTTTTGACACAAATTGTGTCAATCAGGCGCTAAGGGTTTTTTAAGTACCATAATTGCCTCCATGAGCTGTGTGTCACAACCGCTGCTGCAGCTCCAACTGCTGACTGTGTTGGTAAACAGGACAAATCAACAGGCCAAATACAATAACTTCCCGCTGGTTTGAGAAAACTGGAATGCAACAGAGTCTTTCACCTCAACCAATATATTTTCCTCACGCCTCTCACAGTTTGAAATCATCTACAATTGATGATAAAAACAGATCTGCCCGGCATAGGTTCAGTGATGATCCAACAAACTTACATACTGTGTATACATTGCAGTGATGCTATGTGATATATTTAAATGTGGTAGCCATGTTTTTTTTTTTCATAGAATGTGTATTATGTTTAAGATTTTATTTGAAGTGCCTAGTTAATGCTGTCTTTAAGTATGCCTCTCTGCACCTGAAGTATTTATCCCTGACCTTTAGCTTTCATGTTGTGGGGATATGTTAAGAACATTTAAACATCCCTGGCCAGGTTTTACATGATACATGGGTGAACATTAAATCATTATTTTATTTTTTAGGTTGATTCAGAAATTATTTTCATTCACTTAACTGACTTGTAAGAACAGTATGTTAAGATGTAGTATGTTCATTGGTGGAGGTATGCAGCTTTGGAGTTATTATCGAAACTTTATCGTCACATACATACAGTATACTCCATGCTACAGCACTGCATTTAACCCATCCCACAAGGCAGCAGTGGGCTCTAGGGCCCACTCCGGATCTTTAGCATGGCACTGACTGGAGAATCTAACATGTTTTTGGTGGTGGGGGAAACCCACGCAGGGAGAACAGGCAAACTCCACACAGAAAAGCCGGGGCTATCCACTGGACCACCGTTATGCTTCTATGTTGATGTGTACAGACTGTCCAAATGCCTCCATGAAGGAATTAATTGATAATTCAGCACAGGATTAAGCCAGATAATAGTTGTAGGACAGATGCACCTTTAGATGTATGCGTCATACATATTTGAGCCATGCTGTGCATTCATTCCACACCTGTAATTACCCAGTGTTGAGTCTTTCATAAATCTGAAACAGAGCATGACGATGGGAAATGGCTTCGCTGGCTGGATCACAAAATCCAAATTTCTCTCTCTTTTGAAAAGGTTGATGATTACAGTCTTGTGTAATCATATAACGTGAGTAACAGTGTTATACTGTATTAATTCTCTTCATAACTGAAAGCAACTGGACTGAAAATAACTAAACCACACAATGTATTTGTCTAGCGTAATTGGAGAGGGAATTACTATGCCTTTCTTTAAACTTGCTACATGTCTTCACTGTCAACAATCTGTGTAAGAAAACACCTATAGCCTAAGCTGACCAATCAAACTGTGGTCTAAACATGGTTACTTTTACAGCTCTTGTAGCACTGACACGTAGTTACACATCAGCCCCAGCAGTACTCCCCAGTGGAGCTCCAGAGCCTCCATGTTGCCTCAGCAACTCTGTATGTCTCACCTGGGTCACACAGTTCAGACAAGAGGCGATAGTGAGAAACACTTTTCCAAACAACTCACTTCTACATCCTAAGGCAAACACATCTAATAAAAGAGTGTGTTTGCAGTTCCCTTTATAATCATTTAACTAGAACATTTCCTTAAAACCCAGAAAGATTTTACAGCCATTAAAACAATGTAATTACATGTGATTCAATCAAGACAAAACAGTGGTTCTAATGGTGCAACTTGTTCACTATTGTCTTTGTTTTAAAAAGCACACCACAGGAACCCTTTTCCTGCCCTCACCTGTCTAATATCAGAAAAATATCACTGACAAAAAACAGTAACCGAAAAGGTGCAACCTGATAAACCCGATCAACAGCATTATGGAAACAGTTGTAAATGAACCATTTCAGTGCAGAACACCATACAGAAGTACACAATATATCAACTGAAGCTAAGTCAACCTCAGATTTAGAAATGCATACAAGAAAATGCACACATTAACCATGCTGATTTTGTATTGTGCATGTGGGCAGTCAGCTCAGGCTGAGATTGGGAAGCATTGGGAGCATGAAAGCTAAAGAGTACCAGGATTTGAATGGAAAAGTGGGAGAGCCAGGTCTATCAGACAGGCACTGGGCCAGTGTTAGTGGATGGCTCTCTAACCTGATGGCAATTACCAGCAGGCGACACAGAAAAAGAGGTAGAATAGAGACAGAAGGAGGGAACAGGGCAGAAGCACATAGATTTATCAGGTCTGTGCTGTCCGCCTTGTGATAAGAGTGTACTAATGGTATTATGACTTTCTCTTATTACCAGCTCAAGAAGACAGATGCCGGGGGCTGATGAGCAATCGCTGTCAAGCAAAAGAGCCACACGTCATAATTGGCTTGTCACACAACAAATAACAGTTATTAGCAGCTGGAACGGAATTTCTTCTGGGTGGGTTGAAAATAATTGTTTGGTTAACTCGACAGCCAACCTACTCTGCCTCAGAAAACCCCAAAATGTCACCATCGTAATATTCTCAGAATAACAGCATGCTTTAGAGTTGATCATTTCTGACCACCGTATAAGTTACATTTCCGACACGGTCATAAATATCCATTCAACCCAATTTATTCATATTTTCAGAAGTGGAGGTGTGAATTTAACAATCTGGGAAGGGAATGGCTGGTTTATTTCTAAATCCCATCGGAACATTTACAAAATGATACACTGACTTCAGTTTCAAGTCTTCTGGTGCAGCTGTAAGGATGATAAAAATGCTGTATGTAATCCTGAATATACTGAATGGGGTGACATAAATTGGGTTGATATAAGTTTAAAGATACTTAGAAATGTCCACAAAAAGGAAAAGTTAAAACTGCTAAGTTAAAATGCTTTAACTCATTGCACTGTTTGGTTACAAAAAACTGATAATTCATTTCTTTATGTCTGTGTATGGAACGAGTGGCTTACGTTCATCCATCACAACATTGGACTTGACAGAATCTACATCGTGTCCGTGTCGTGTTTTCTATTTCCCCTTTCACAGAGGCATAACACAAAATCTTTTGAAACAGATAAACTGTATACTAATATACTGAAAACACCAAAGGTAGAGCCAACAATAGCCAATAATCATTTGGCAGGGGCTGAACTCAGCAATATGTAAGACTTAAGAGCAGCTTCTTACCTCAGGCTGGGAGACTCCTCAGTTCAACATAGTTGTATTTCTGTGACTCAGTATTTATCCACCCATCTCGTTTATCATTTTTGTACATAAAGTTGCTTTTTGTGTGTAGCACAAAGGGAACTACAACTTCATCTAATTTTACAAACCTATGTTGTAAAATGATAAATAAATCTACCTTGTACCTTGACTTCAAATGAACACAACTGCTCAACAAAATCTTTTTGTTTTCAAATACATAATGACCCAACAGTAAGGGCTGTAGACCTCCACTAGGGGTAGAAAATGTTGAGCAGGCACCATTAGACTCTGCCAAATGTTTCACTTTAAGCTTTAAGTTCGCAACATGCATGTATCTTTAGGGAAAAAAGGCAAAAATTCACAAGAACCATTACGTATCCATGGGCTATGAATTTTTATCAAAACATGACCTGATCTCACCCTGATATTGTTAACCTGATATTATAGAGGAAGAAGATACGCCTCCAGTTCTTCAGGGTTTGCAAAAAACTTGACTTCCCATATAATCTCAATTATGTTTAGATCTGCTTTTTGAGAAGGCAGTGGATTCAGTTTGGCTTAATCTTGCTGTTCATAAACAACCCCTAATTTGTTTACCGGTGTGTCGGGGGTATCGTCATCTTGGAATGTGGGAACATCAAAAGGGAACAGTGTTTATACCTTAGGTGCAATTCTTTCTGTCTGTAAAATTAATGTTACATCACCATGCAGAGCAGCCATCAGATAAAATGACGAGAGACTGCATGCCATTACAGACCCACCACCATGTTATATACTGTATTACAATACAACAGATATTGTAGATTTAAATCCTACATTTGCATTCTCTCTTTTTAAACTCACCTAAAAAACTGAGAAAGATAATTCGTTATACTACATTATCTCGTTCCGATGCTCAGTGTTGAGTTTCTTGCTACAGAATGAGTGTGTTTATGTGTTCGGCTCAGACACACACAGTTTTTAAATGTCAAGCTAATGGCATTGAGCTTTCATTGTGATTGTTTCAAAAAGTAGATGTTGGCAGACAATTATTTTTCAGGACAATATATTTTGGTATACTCCCACCACTTTGTCACTGATGATCTTCTATATATATATACACATATATATACATATATATATACACATATATATATATATATATATACACATATATATATATATACATATATATATATACATACATATATATATATACATACATACATACATATATATATATATATATATATA
>NC_060151.1:25106805-25107140 GCF_021292245.1 Micropterus dolomieu
CGCGAGAAACTGCAACGTGCATGTAGTTGCTGGCAGCACGAAATGCTCACAAAAGTCTGCACAAGGCCGGTGAATGGCAGGCGAGAGAGAGAGAGAGAGAAAAGGGTCTTCAAAAAGCGTCAGTTTAGCTGGAAATTTATAGTGTAAGTTGAATGAATAGAGACTGCAGCTCTGTGTAACAACAGGTGAAGTGCAGAAAAAGTGGAATCACCAGCATCAATGATGAATATTTTCGGAGTTGAGGAGCTCAGCAAGTGGCTGCGGGGGAAGCCTGTGCCAACCCGCGGGAGGAGCGTGTGAGGCCGGCCAGCCGCCCGCTCACAGAGCCCTCTGCT
>NC_060151.1:25107240-25138625 GCF_021292245.1 Micropterus dolomieu
TCTTGTGTGGAGGCCCAGACCGAGGGAGGTTGGCGGTGGTGTGGTGCTTCTTCCATTTCCTGATAACTGCACCGACAGTTGATCTTTTCTCTCCAAGTTGCTTTCCGATTCTCTTGTAGCCCATCCCAGCCTTGTGCAGATCAACAATCTTGTCCCTGATGTCCGTAGAAAGCTCTTTGGTCTTGCCCATGGTGGTGATGTTGGATGCTGGTTGTTTGGGTGTTGACAGGTGTCTTTTATACAGGTAACGAGGTGAGGCAGGTGTATTTGATGTAGATAATTGGTTGGGATTGGGGCTGTGTCTTAAAGAAAGACTAACTGGCTTGTAGGAGCCAGAATACTTGCTGTTTGGTAGGGGGTCATATACTTGTTTTTCCTCATCAGATGGTTATCAATTTTTATAAATTCATATGATGTGATTTTCTCGAATTTTCTTTGGGATTCTGTCTTTCACTGTTAGAATGTACATATGATTAAAATTATAAATCGTTGCATTCTTTGTAAGTGGGCAAACCTGCAAAATCAGCAAGGGGTCAAATACTTATTTCCCCCACTGTAGTCTTCCAGTTGAGCAAAGCTCACAATTGTATCCATGTCCCAGAAAGCTTAGATGGCTACTTACCCAATTTAACTAGCTAGTTGCAATATGTATCGACTGGTTTGAACTTAGAGGGTTAAGTAGTCTAACTTGCCATCATACCACTTTACCTATATTGCATTCATTTTTTTAGGGCTCATTGTTATTTTGCTCTTCTTTACCACTGACATTTTTCACCAAGCTTTAGTCTTATATCACTTAGATCCTATTTGCACATCCAGACTCAAAGACTGGAGAGGCAGCAGGAGGACAGTCATTGTGAAGTGAACCTCAATAGACATAATGGCGCCAGCCACCAACACTGAAATATTCAACAGCATAACATGGGCAACACTTGATTTCCAACTTGGCAAAGCGGGCAAATTTCCTTCCCGGGGCCCCGAAAGCGCTAGGTTATTCTTCATCATTAAAGTGAGATATCTCAAATTATTTATGTAATCTTGGGGCCCTGACTTGGGCCCTGCGTCATTTTAATTTACACTGTCCTCACGTGGCGCTTTATTTTTATTTTTTTTAATTGTGTTTTATCAAATTACCACAAACTATGAGACCTACAAAAGCTCAGGGGCAAGGCAGTATTCCAGTGTAGGAAGGCATACATATGGTATTTATATGGTTTATTTATTTAAGAAGTTTAATTTTAAAGCAAATGTCCTCTGGCGCATAGGATCACCACCAACAGCACTTATTTTGATGCCATGGGAAATTGAAAATGCTTTCTACTCCACCCCACTGTATGATGGAGCTTTTACATGATGGGGGAAAAAAATATTTTTATTTTCAATACCACTTAAACAACATACCAGGGATTTGAATACTACGAAGCTTAAAACAGACCACTTGGGAAATTAACTCTTTCTTTGTGCATCAGTATAGTGGCAGAAACAGAGAATAACTTTCCAACTGGAGCTAAGTGAGTAAATTACGTAAATCACATGATTTAACAAAAAAGCCTGCTACTTTTGAATCCGTATGTGTGGCTGTAGCTGTAGCCAGAAAAACTGTGCTTTTTCGGCTCTGCCCCATATGAGAACCATTTTCATAATTATTCCCTCCAGAGAATTCTCTGTAGCTGATGAATGTTTGCTCTTTTTGAACACCAACCTGCTCCATTTGGTCTCAATGTATATGTACATTTTATACTATGTATTATACTTTATGTTAGGGGTGTCAATTGCTGCTCTAACATTCTTTATTATTTATTTTAACTAGAAAGCGAGAGAGTGATCTTTTAGCCTTCTCCAGAACTCACATCTCTATACTCTACTGGGATGAAACCTCCTCAAACATAAAGCTCTTACTGCAAATGCAGGCACAAAAGTGATACAGAAGCAGCATTACTGTAGTAGCACAAAAGCAAAGAAGCCTCTGCGGTGTTATTACCATAATAGTGGCCATTCATACATTTTACATTATACTGACACAGTGAAATAAAAGCCTCTCTTGCACTGTATACACCACAGGTGGAAGCACAGAAATTATGGAAAGGCAGAAACTGCAGAAATGGAATAAATAGTTCCTTTAAAAAGACTTTCCACAGTACTTCTCAGATGGGAGGAAGAGAAGTTGTTCAGACTGGTCACTGCTATCAATGGCAATATGGCTTCCTCACCTTTAGCCACATTTGGACTTGATTTATTGCTTTATAGGGGAGGTGGAGAGATTTTATCATTACATGCCCTGATCAGTGATTTGAGTCCTGTACGGAGAGCTTATGTGGGTAATTTTGCACCCCTACCCCAGTAATAGTTACAGCCGCAATTAGCTACTGTTTGTCCGCAAACTCTGTGTGTGTGTGTGCGCGCGCCCAGTTTTACAGGCAAATGCTATTGCCTTTGCTTCTTTGGTGGCGCGCAGGCTTGTTCTGCTTAACTGGAAAGCTAATAAGTCCCCCTCATTTATACAGTGGCTGAAGGAGGTGCACTCCCTTTTACCTTTGGACAAACTTCGATATAAATTGCACAAAGCTTGCAAGAATTTATGTTGACATGGAGTCCTTTTGTCTGTTTTGTGTAAATTTTTTCCTTTATGTAAAGGCTGGTGGCCCAATCATAGCCTAATATAAATACTATTGTTATGGTCAGTTGATAGCTTTTGTTTACCTTAGTCCAGTAGGTCCCGGCCCCGTGGTATTTATTTATTTATTTAATTTCATTATTTTTTTTTTGGTATATATTATTTATTGATTATATTTTGTGCCTTGAAGGGTTGAGTTATGGTGGGTCTGGGTGGGGGTGACTGTTTTGGATGTTTATGGTTCTTATTCACTGTTTCTGTATGTCCTACAGTGATTAAAAAAAAAAACAGAAAGAAATTAAGCAATCAGAAGAGCAAGAAGCCATAGAAGATCATCAGATGGATTGTTGTAATGTCAGCTACATGTAAGAACTGGTATTTTTTGCCTATGTTTGTTTAGATTTAATAAATTGATAAATGTATGTAGAATTACTTTTATCACTACATACAAAAATATGTGATGATTCTCAAACATCAACAAGTGTCTTTTTTACTATGATTTCCATGGACGTTTATGTGCAATGGATATTGAAAGTAATGATATCCTTGGGATGTATAAGTCATGCTGAAGGGTATCAATAAGTGTTTTATATTTGTGTGTTAAGATTTATGACTCAAAGAAGGAGTACAATTTCAGAGTCAAATTCACCTCTTTGTCATTCTTTGTCTCCCATTCAACTCTCTCACGCCTCCCTGGGGAAGCCTTTTCTCTTTTGCCTATGTCCTGTCGAATGTCCATGTCTATTACAGACCATATCCTGTAGTAATAATGCAGTTGTGGACTGTGCCTGGCACTGATCATTCACGTTTCTCTGTACTGAAACTGTGTCTGCTGATGCTGCTGCGTGTTACTCAGCCACAATTTGAGCTTGGTACGAAACTTCAACACTTTTATGGCAAAGACCAAATTGCTTTGATGCTAATAAGTATCAAAAAGTGTAATGGTCATTCTATACCAAATTTCGATCCCTAAAGAGTAAATCTACTTCGCATAATTGAGCCAATAAGCACTGCAGCATGGTTCCATCAAGATTTAATAGTGTTGATGATTGGCTGTCTAAATTCACATGTCATAGAGGCATGCAGGAAAACAACGTTACGATCAGAAACGGCGACTATTTTTTACTGCCAGCTACTTATCTGCTCAGATAAATGAACTTGGCTCCACAGGGACGGACACCCGAACGATGAATGGAGAGAAATACTCCTGAGCCTGAAGCTGAGTTGTTAGACTTAGATTAGCTATTCTTTATCACAGAGATAGTAAAAGGTCCCGACCTCTGTCACAAACATCACACATACAGTCATCCCCCTTTTCTTCTTCAGATTAGGCAGACTAGATGCTACAATTGTGAAAGTTCAGTAACCGGTATCAAATTCAAGGTATGAATATTTTTGAACAACACACATCCCTAGCCACGTTGTAGGTGAAAATCAGTGTTGGAAGAGACAGGGAGATCATTTTAAACCCCATAATGAAACAAATAAAAATCAAATAAAATAAAAATCCAACATCCTGTGAGTTTGGTAGTTTTTAATGTGAGTGTGTCTGGGTCTTTTTGTAGGCTATATGTCTATGTCACACTCTGGCCACTTTATTAGGTACACCTATTCAATCTAATGCGGTCCAGTTCAACGTTTTACGTTTTATTTGGCAGACGCTTTTATCTAAAGCGACTTACATTTGAGGAACAACATACAAGCATCAAATACAGATCTACAACTGACAATACATACTAGTATGAGCAGCAATAAATACTAGTAAGAGCTCATAGTACATATCTCATCAATGGGGTAAATACCTAGGGAAGGAAGTAAGTTAACAAAAAGTGCTATCAAAACAAAAAGTGCAATCAATACAAGATAATTGTAAGGGGATAGAAGAAGAAGAGCACAGGAAGTGCATGTTAGAGGTTAGGAGTTAGAAGTGTTATAAGAGGAAGTGTTCTCGGAAGAGATGAGTTTTCAAGAGCTTCTTGAAGTTAGAGAGGGACGCCCCTGCTCTGATGGCGTGTGGTATGGCGTTCCACCATCGTGGTGTCAGAGATGAGAATAGCCGGGACTGGGATTACTTTGTGTGAAGGGATGGCAGAGCCAGGCGGCGTTCGTTGGAGGGGTGTAGCGGCCGAGAAGGAACGTAAGTTTGTATTATGGAGTTTAGGTAGATGGGTGCAGACCCAGTAGTCCCAACATCACTTCAAACTACAACCTCAATAATAAATATAAAGGTAAATGAATAATTCTCTGACAGGGTCAATCAAAACTGAACATAAAAGGTACAATTTACTGAGCTGCTATTGAATTACATTAGATTTTACATGTGTACCTAATAAAGTGGCTACAGTGTGTGTTACTGTGCAGTGCTGGCTACCTGGATGCAAATATGTTTATGGAATAATTTTCCATTATAGGCTTATTCTGACTTTAATAATATTAATAGTATTAATTAATAATTAATTAATAATTAATAATATTTATAGTCTATCTACATTTATACAGATAATGTGACAAACTATGTGACACATACTTTAGGGACTGTAGATATAATATCCATAGCCTTCTTCGTAAATCAAACATAGTAAATTCTATTTGTTCATACTGCAGCTATTTCTTATTATTGATTGAACAGTCTTCACAGAAATGTGCTTATTTGCTCTCTTTCCATCAGTTAGTTGGGAAGATTGACAGCACTCTGTGCTTTCAATATGGAGCCATCAGCCAGTTAGCTTAGCATAGCAAGAATGGCTGCAAGAGGAACAGGGTAAGCTCCCTCCAAAGTTCAGAAATATTCAGAACCACTGAATCTCAGTGATTAACATGATGTACCTTGTTTGTTCAATCCACAAACAGTCAAGTACATAGAACAATGTGAATTTAGAGGAAGTTATGTGGTGTAATTATTTAATTAAACAGTTTATCTGTCCTCCCAGTCTCCGCTGGTTGCATGTCAACCTCACTATGACAACAAGATTATGAGAAGTCACTGTGCCCGGCTGATTGTTTGACATTAAGAGTAGTAATTAAGTCTCTTTCACGCCTCTCCAGACGCAGTCCATGGTCTCAACATGCTGTATGCATCTCCTCAAAAACATTTCACTGACCAACCAATTAATTAAATATGAACTGATTTTTAATCAGAGGTGGACTCATCTGTAACCATGAGGCTGGTGGGAATTAATGAAGTGTCCTGTGTATTTTCCAACTCACATTATTCCTGCAGCTGTGGCTGGCAAAGAGATGGGTTTGGAAGGGTTTACTTGGAAGGGTTTTAGTGGGATCTTAACCTTATAAGTCATATTAATTACAATATTACTATTCTGCCCAAAGCATGTGGCTTGGACCCACAAACATGTGGTTATTTGTTTCATGCTCTTGAACTTCTGTCTGACTGTCTGTTTGCAGGTTTGAACAGACTTTCTAATTGATAGTAATGGTAATAAGCAGTGACACAATGACTGCATCCAGTGTTTCCCACAGGATTTTGTGAGACTATGGTGGGTGGACACCGACCCTCTAGGTGGGTCCTTTACAGCAGCGGGGAGAAGTCTTTAATGTTAATATATTTTCAGTTCATTGAAAGGCATGCATGAAAGACAGGCTTGAAGTGAACAGACATGAGTCTCACACTCATGTTCTCTCCCTATTCTATATTCAGGGATTCTACAGACCCTCTGACCCAAACAAAACTACATGTTTCCTGCAAGAGATTAACTAAGGCTTTGTTTTCCACTGTCTCTCCCAACATACTACGACAAGAAACACACAATAAAAGGAAAAACAATGAAGGTCATTGTATTGGAAAGCAAGAACAGATGTCTATTCTAAATATCAATACACTCTAAAAATGTGTTTATGTGGCTGAAGTATTGTTATGTGTCTGTGCAATGTCAGGATCAATATTCTGATCATTCTATATGAGAGTCATGTCACATCAGGATTGATTTGCAGCTTGGCTCATCAGCTGGCTCCCTCACTGTCTGAACTTTTGTAGCTGATTATTGTATCTGACATCAAAGCATGTATCAGTCCACACCTGGAACAGTAAAATATCTGAAAAATCCCAACTGTTCTTTAACAGATGCTAAACAATAAACAGCTTTGTCTTCCGTAGGGCAGAATTTATGATATTATTTATCTGATATTCATATTTACTCAAACAACAGCAAATTAGTGCTCGTGTGTGTTTGTGTGTAAAGGAAAGTAAAGTCTGTTGATTTTATTAGTGTTAATCATAATAATCAAACATAAGTAGCACTATAACGATAATCATAAACATCGCGTCATGGATCATGCAACTATTTACTTAAGGACTTAAACGCAAGCACACACAGACACACACGGCAGCTTGATTACTAATGGGAAAGAGGTGGCTCGTAACACTTGAATTATACCTTCAGAGAAAAAACAAATCATGTCATCAATCTTTCAAATCACATTTAAAAATCAAACCAATGATGAAAGAAGCGTATCTGTATTATATTCCAATTATAAATATATTATTGTTTTTGCATCCTTCTACACTCGGGCTATTCTGTTTGTTGAATGCAAAACAATAATACGGATAAAACCGCAAATTCACAGAGGTAATACGGCCCTATTTCCTTACTGCTCATCTCCGTAATTTGGTTGTTTACTATTAGACATCATACATTCAATTTTTCACAAGTTCAAGTACTATTACTTAAAAACAATGTTCAAGGTCCATTTATTTATCATTACACAACACATGGTTGTACAACAAAATACAAGAACTTCCCTTTAAAATATAACTTGTTTCCATGTTACAACTTTATTAGATAACGTCAGGAGAGAGCTAGCAGTTGCTAACTGACTCACAAGCTGATGACGCAGTGAGTACTTAAAGGGCTAGTGGGTGGACTACTGTAGCACACCCACTGTAGCTGGCAAACTAAAGGCTAGAATGCTAGACTGTTCGCCAGGTGGGAACATGCTGTTGACAGTTAGCTTGCAGTCAGCTAACAGGAAACTAACTCCAGCTGAGTCGGGTTATGGCTGTGCCATGGTTTCGTTCTGTTCTCTGCCCGGAATCAACTTCCAGTGGAAGCTTCTCAGCGTTTCAGCAGCGGAGCCAACCAAATATTATTGACTTGTTGTTTGTCATTTTTGTACTACCTTCTTCACAGCTCTCTGTGACCCAGTTTTGTTCTTTCGTCTGCAGGAAATTTGTGCACATTGAGTTATTCAAACTCAATACCTGTGTAACATCAACACCAGCTTGTCAAAAAATAACTTCTAAAACATGGATTATGGCAACAACGGCCTGGTAGCGAACACCACAGCGATGCAGTAGAGCCTGACACAGGAGTGGATTTTTACTTCTGCCCCATCCCACTCGCACAAAATACAAATAGTGTCCCGTCCCAATCCCTGGAGAATGATTCCTGTGCTCTGATCAGCAAAAAAAATGCTCGCTCTGAAAATAGTTTTTCTTCACATTAGCTGCATATTTATATAAAAACTGATCTATGATTCCCATCCCACTCATGGTGACTTTTCTTGTCCCGTCCCAGTCCCGTGATAAACAGTAAAATTGACTCCAAAATTGATTCCAATCCCGCGGGAATCCGGAAAAAATTGTCAGCCCCTAAGATGCAGGCTGTATATCAAAACATGACCAAATAAAGTCTCTGTGACTCTTCTGGATTAGATCACAGTTCTAGGACTGTCTCGGTCAATGTCAGTGTCACCACTAATCCTGCCTCAAAAAAAATAATAAATAAAATATTCACATCCACCTCACATCTGAAGTGTTTTTTCCACCAATAGGACATCTGCCTTCTTTGAATGTTCGGCTGGAGCCTCCGACCAATCCCATCATCCTCAGAGGGCCCCATGTCTCTGTAGCCCTGCTGGATCACATTAACATCACGCTCATTGAAGCTGACAGGCCAGCAGAGCCGGGAGAAAACCAGCAGAGAGCGAAGGGATTTTATAAAGTGTGAGGACCCTGATGCATGTTCACTCCCGTGGTGGTGCACGCAGCAGTGCTGACATTTCTACCAGTGCTATCCCACTTAGTTCTTTGGCCTCTACTTTCATTTCTTCTAAATGTGCTCAAACCTAAAAAATGCCTGCCATGCTTCTTTGTGTTTAGTGTTCACGTTGTGAAATCTGTCAGCGGCCAAAAATACCAGCTTGTACTTTAAAGGTTCACTGGCCTCTACGTAATATGCTTTTGGGTATGGTTTTGGAGCACAGTTACAACCACCAGACTAGAAAAGAGGATGGTGTGTGGGCAGCCTCACAGCAGGCCTTGAATCATGCTTCCAGGAGGACAGCTGCTTTCTACAGTGTGAAAAACGCATCAAGTTTCCATTAACCTCATGGCTCTTCTGTTTGCACTGGGACGAGGTGGATTTTATTGGTCTGGACATTTAAGCTTTTTCTGCCTCTTCATTCATTGTTTGTATCATGCATAATAACATCTGCTACACATAAAATCTCAAACAGACAAATATAAGGTACTAAGTGCTTATAGTGGCTTTTGTTCTTACTTCCCTCCTACTGTCCTATAAATAAACTTTACAAATGAGCTTAAAAAGAGTTTTCTTCTGTAAGTTTAGTAATTTTGAGGAGAAATGCGTCTTATATCTAACAATGTTAATGCATCACTTTTGGATTTAATAAAATGGATGTAGCAAAAAAAATTTAACATCTTATTAATGTCATATTCATTTATAAAAATATGAAATTATAGAATACATTTAGAAAACCTACAAAACTTATGTTGTAATAGACGGGTTGTCTACAAACACTACAAGATGTGCGCACAGCCAGGGGGCAAAACCCGTTTGGTAGCCGGTCAGAAGACTTTAGTCGACCACTGTAATCAATGTGGATTTCCCATTTTTTGTAAATTCTTGCTGACTCAATAATAAACTGCCATTTCAGAGTTGGATCTGGAACTTTTATTGTTCAAGTCTGCTGTTAGCCAAAAAGCTAAAGGAAGAATGGAGAACGTTCTTTCCACAGCTGTAACTATTGCCATTAGGCAAAATGTCTGAAAATGGATGAATGGAATAAAAAAGCTTTCAACCGCAAACATGAAACTTAGCCTCTAGACAGAAACTCCAGACGCTATTGCCAATGATGCATCCACTCGGCAGGAGAGAGTGGCGTTAAGCTACGTTTTGTGTTTTGTAAAAGCACTGAATACTTCTCTAATAAACTCATGTGCAAAAAAAGTAACAGTTCTAAAGTCGAGACATTCGCTTATTTTTTTTTTTTTTTATGTCAGCCTGTGGCGTTAAAAAAAACATTATGTATTGTAAAAATCACACTTTGATGCTGTTATGAATGTGATTAGTTAAATGTCGGAAGAGACCTGCTTTGTTTTTTTTATTTTTAAATAGCCTATATCCATAGTCTATACTGTAAAGAATCCTCTGGTCTAAGAGGCTGCAATGTTTTCTGTTCAGCTGGTTGTTGACTCCTCAGGTTAATTATTGTTCCAGTAAAGTGGATTCATTTCTAAAATGCACAGGTCACAGGTCACTTTTAAGGATGGGGTGGGGTGGTTGAAAGTAATAGTAACGTAACGAGTAACGTTACTATTTACTTTTAATACCCAGTAATAAGTAAAGTAATATTGTTACTTTTTAAAGGAGTAATAAGTAAAAAGTAACCCATTACAATTTCTGAGTAATTTGCCCAACACTGCTGCTAGAAATGCTGTATAGACTGATATGCCGCAAAGACAGAGTTCTGCTTTCTGCCCCCTAATTGCGCACGCATCTCTGTGATGACATTGCACAGAAACTCATCCATAGTTCCCTGGAAATGTGACAAAGGTATAGGACAAGATGGAAGAAGCCCAAATCTCTTCTAATCAATTTGCCTAAATGCTAAAGCAAGCATTAGTAAATATGTAGGATTTCAAATCAATTTGGGATTTTCAGATTTCTGAAGTGTTTATTTTTTTAATGTTTTAAGATCAAGTAAAAACAAACAAACCGACACGCATGGCAGCGTATTTGTGATAACATTTTTACATCTGGGCTGCTGAGCATTTTAAAATATTAATAGTTTTCATTTTGTAGAGGAGGGTCTGCCCTCTTAACCCTTTTAAGTGTTGTGATGATGATCGTTTTGGACAGCAGCTTCTCCTCCCACAAGTCCCACCAGTCAACTTCTCATCACCAGGGGCCTGTACCACAAAGCGAGTTCAACATGCCCAGGATATCTTTCAGTTATCTGGCTTAACTAACCCTAACAATCGCGGTCAGGATACCACAAAGCTGGTTATCAACTTGGTAACTCAACCTAGGGTTTCCCAATCCAGCCGTGACCGCGTTCGCAGCAGATGACCAGACGAGCAAACTGTAACGCTACAGAAATACGACATAGGCCTAGTATAAGTAGCACGGCTGCAGCTGACACATGCAGGGAGACAGAAATTCGCCAGCAGTGTGAATGACTAAATGAACAGGCATAGTCTAATGCGTTGATTTGATGTGTTCTTCTGGGCTGTATGAAAATATCAGCCTTATTCTTTCAGCTTGGCTGTGTCAGCGTTTCCACATTAAAAGACTCGGGCACTGAAGAAGTGGTTTTCCACCTCACTTTTCTCAAAATTTCTTGTCACTTCAAAAATGAGATTAATTAATTTAACACACTCAAAAGTGTTCCAAACATTATTCTACATTAAGCAATGAAACGAAAAATCCATTCATGCCATAAAATGTGCTCAAATAGTGGCTGAAAGACTCAACATTTACGCTACTGAAAACTCACCTCATTACCTGCGCCCACATCACAAAAGGTGGGGTGGAACATGAGTAGCTACAGTCTCTGTAGTAGGCCTATAAGAAAGCTATCTATGGCTGTCTGCTCCATTATGGGACTTTTTTTCTTTTGCCTGCACTGCGTACCTGCTTCTGACCTTAAATTTGAATAATGACCAAGAATCCTGCCTTCTAACCGAAGCAGCTCTGCCAAATGGCAGCACATTAAGATGCTTTAAAAAAGGAGTTGAGAGGATCTAACGTGATTGTCTGGATTCGGTGCCAGATTTTAATTACTGTACTGATAATGTTTGATAAAGCATTCCTCTTTATCCCAGACTGTAAGCTCTTCTCGCCTACAACCACAGAAAATGTGTCATCAGTCAGACACACTTGACTGCACTTTGAGTTCAGTGTCTTGATTCATAAAAACAGGGCCCCGAAGGAAGGTACAATGTCAGATATTATCTTAGAATCTTATATAAATTGTTGTTGATATTCTGCGGAAAATGTATATTATATATATATATATAAATGCATTTTGTTCACAGCTGTCAAAACCTCCCTCTGTTCCTCTCTTTCTTTTTGCAGCAATAAAATGTATTTGCAAATGTCAGGCGCAGCAGATTTCATGCTGTAAAAGGAAACCATGGCTACATTGTGGAAATCAGAGCTACAGCATGTTTTTCTGTGGCACATTTTTATTTTTATCTGGTGTCATTCTGCTTTTTAAAAAAGAAGAGGGAAATATAGTCCACAGTCACAATCTTGTACACACTGCATTCAGATTCTCTCTCTGTGTTTAGTGTCAGTTTATTCTTCAACACAGAGCAAATAACTTCTACTCTCTCTCATCTTCGTTGGGTCTATATGGTAATGAAGTGCAGCACAACACACTCTGGTGAATGTGGGAGGTTGTCACAGCTCGAGCAGTTTCTTAACTCATTTTAATAACATCTTAACTTTTCTCCACCACTGCTAAATAAAGAAGTTCAAAGTGCAACATGAATGTGGCTGCTGAGTGCATTGGTGTTGCCTCTCGCACATGTAACCTTATCAGCAACAACATTTTACCTAAACCTACTTCAGAAGCCTAAGAAGCCAACAACAGAAGTGTGTGAGGCCAGGCAATAAACCATTTTGACCTTTTACTAACAAATAAAGTGCACCATTTCACCTGGAATCCAACTGAGCCCCGTCATTTCACAGTTATAAAACAAACAAGCAGATGTGAAGGCAACCAGTTACTCTCACTGTAATCAAACAGGAAAGGCACTGCATGCTTTGTGTGCATACATCCATGTGCACTGACTGACTGATAACTAAGAAGTACAAAAGATATAAATAAGGACAGTAAAATTAAGCATTTATGTCTAATGTCATCTCTGCCAGGATTTGAACCAAGCAGATTAGCACAACAAGCACACTATGTTGTCAGAATATGATTACAAAAACAGTTAGTCAAGATCACATATGATTCCTTTTAAAGTTTCTCATAAATTGCATTCCCTCGTATCTCTGAGACAGGTGTGATATGATGTGTTGCATAATTGAGTTGAATAGTTTCAGTTAATTATGCACGGTCTTTGGATACACTACAAAAATGCATAAAAATTGCATGTGAAATTCCTCGCTGAGTTAGATGCATATCGGCTTATTACGACTGTCTGAGCTTAAATTAGTTTGCAAGAAAAGTGGTGTGTGTAAGGTAAATTGACACCTTCTGTTAATATTGGATCAGCAATAGAGCGCCGGCAGTGAAATCCCAGAGCTGAACACAGTTTGCGAAATAGACACATAGCTTTTTTCCCAAGGTAATAAATTTCGCCCAAAGACATTGAAACTCCAGACAGTCCCTATCAAAAGGATTTTTTGGTAATTTCCACTGTCACCCAGACAGACAAATGGAGGGGGAAGTGAAAGGAGGTAACAAGGCAGGGAGAAGCAGAAAGATGCATTTAGGAACATTAATGGCCACTGTTAACTGTGTGCCAAAGTGACTGCGAAGAGAGATTGCACTGGCCTTCATCGTTACTAGAAAATTATCCAGCAGTTATCATATTAGCTTTAAAATCTCTTTCTTTGCTCGGACCACAAATATCTTTATGTGCGTTGAAATGTTCAGCTTGTGTGGGGCGGCTGTGGCTCAGGAGGTAGAGCGGGTTGTCAGTTAATCGGAAGGTCGGCTCCTCCAGGCTGCATGTCGAAGTGTCCTTGGGCAAGATACTGAACCGGCTGTTCCGCCAGTATGTATGTGTGTGAATGATAGTTTCTGTTTGAGCACTTAGGCTCAGTGTGTGAATGCAGATGTAGTGTAAAAGCGCTTTGAGTGGTCGAAAAGACTAGAAAGGCGCTATACAAATACGGAGCATTTGTATGTACACAATGTTTTAAGCAAATGGAGCAGGACCATGAAGCTAACAAAGAAAGTACTGAACCCCTCATTTCTTACACGCTTCTTCCATCAACCTAAACAAAACTAGAAAATGCATTTCCAGAAATATGACAAACACAAGCATTAACACAGTATAAATGATATTTCGCCATACAGTCTCCACTGAAATTGCACACAATGATGACGAGTTCATACTAATTACAGATTTATTGAATGCCTTATTGCACATGAGAGAGAGAGAGAACTGCAGCCTTAATCACATTGTTACCAAGATTAAGATGTTTTAATCTTTTGCCCGTATGTCCCATAATAACTAACGGGATACAAGATGCATCATCACAAATTAAATTGCAGTCTGTCAAGGATGAACTGTGGTAGAGAGACACACCAGGATGACACTCTGGATCAACAAACAGGCAGGTGGTTCTCATGAGAGAAGAAAACAGACATGACAGATATTAAAGGGGTAAAAAAAAAAAAAAAGAAAGAAAAAAAACAAGAGCTGATGACAAAATACCATTTCAGCCAAGAATAATAGCCACATTGTGTTTCATTTCATGCTGTGCAGAATATCACCTTTAGTTTAAGCTAATTACCTCCCTCCTGACTTCACTGCTACCGAGCCAACGCCAGTAAAACAGCCTGAGCAGAACAAGGCAATGAGCAAGAAATAAATTACTTACAAAAAAGGACAGGCGATTGGTGGATAACTGAGGGGAAGGTTTGTTTCCAAAAGTGCCACCATGCTCTTTACAGTTTGTAAATCAGACGCAAAGACCAAACGATGCTTTCATCAAGTCAGCCGTAGAAAGGATCCACATTAATGTTTAAGTGAAAAATTGTTCATTTATATTATACAGCCTATTTTAAGCAGCACCTGAATAACATACTTGCCACATGTGGAAAGTGTAGTCTGGCTTGTAGAGACAAATTTTCCTGAAGCACAGTAATGTTATTTCTTTTACAAAAACATACATAGTAATGTAAATAGAATTATTTTGTACGTTTCTTCCACTGTGCAAAAGTGCACATGGGCATAAGCACGCGATTGACCATGGTTGTTGCAACACATAACACAAGTGCTTATCACAGCTCAATCTCATCCCGGTCTGCACATGCTTGTGTTTGCACATTGAACCAAACAATTTCCCATTTTTAAGGGCCAGCCAAGATCAGTTACTGTGCAATGAACATGCACAATGAAAGCTTCAGACAGCAAGTATGCCCTGGTGCCGACTGGTCATTCTCCACCATCCCCGAAAGCCAGATGATTCCATTTTGCAAGAACCATCATATAAATGTCGTTCTTGCCTGGTTACTTCTTGAAACATTTATTTTGGCAGTGCACATTTCACATCCATGGATACACTTTCTTAAGCTGCCTTTCAATGGTGGGTTTAAAATCCCATAATGTGCAGTAAAGTTTACAGACAAGGAATTATAATTTTGTCTCTAGTTTAGTTTTTTTGATAAGTAGTACACCAATATGCATTCATCAATCAGTTAAGGAAGATTGTACCTTCTATTTCATAGCACGCGCATTAATTCAACAGCTTAATGAACAAGTACTCAATCAATATACATGGTGATGATACATGAATGTGGTGAAAAGTGAGAGTGTCTCACGGTTTACCATTTCTTTAAAAATCCCTCTCCATTAACACTGAGTGTCCTCCACAGTTCTGAGAGTGATTTCATACAAAGTGACACTTTGTTTGAAGTGTTATTGAGTAGGGATCAGTTTGGGAAAGGGCCATTATGTATAAAGCTTCCCTCTAGGAACACACAATGCACTATGGGTGTGCCTGAACACAAAAACACCACAAGTACACCACTAGGCTTCCGGCATGTTGCACGTTAGGCTCTCAAAAAATTAAAGAGAGCCTATTAAAAGGGTCTTTTAATAGGCTCTAAAATATTATTCAGTTTTCTGTAGCAGAGATGATACATGTAGTGTAGTGACATGCAGCAACACTACATGTGGCCATAATGGCTCCAAGAGTTAGACGTCTCTAGTTATTTTACTGACTCGACAGAGAGCGAAAGAGAAAAACACTATAGTATATTTGGATATTTATTAGAGATAAGATAAGATATTTCTAGATATGAAATAATTTCACCACATTAAGCTGACGTGAAGTAGCTTATAGTGTAGCTTGCTACACTGAACAAAAATGAAGGTTTACCTCTTTCAAACAGAAGTAGCTTGGCACTGCACTACCTACAGTTTTAAAATATTTTGTTGTTGCAAGTGAAGACCACTAATCATCAAAGAAGGAGGGGTAATTTACAACCAGAGCAGATAAGATCCTTTCCACTGACTGAACTATCTTCACATCAATATTTGCTGTTTCCCTCTAAGTTTATTTCATTTGCTGTGATCACGTTTTGGTCTTAGCTGCATTAAATCAGTACACAACTAAGAGAAAATGAATTTTAAATCACTGTACACAGCCTGTCTAACATCTGGAGGTAAAACATGGCATAAAATTGATTATAATAACAAAGAGAAACGTGTTTTTTAATAAAAGACCTTGGAAAGGTCACATTCTGACACTCGTGCATTATGTTCAGTGCAATGCAGGTGGCACCAGACAAGATACCTTATTAAATCAAAGTGTAGGACATTTGTTGAGAAGACAATGTCTCCCTGCACAAAATGCAGCACTCAGTAGGGAAAACAGCTATTGCAATAATTTAGTAATTTACCTTAAAAAGGTCAGAACCTAGAATATTACAGCGTGGGTGGTTCATAAGCACTAAAGAAAAATTTATAGTTGAAGGGATAGTTATTTTGAATTGAGGGTGTATAAAGCATTTATCCATAGTACTCATAGTGTATTACCGACAGAGATCAGCACGCCCCAAGTTTGTCATACAGACAGGTGTTTTGACAGAGAAGCAGAGCAATGCACTGCTGTGGATCAGAGCAGCAGAGACATGCATTTAATATCAATAGATTAAGAATATTTTCCCCCCTTTACCTTTCTGGTCAGACAGCCTTTTTTCTTTGGCACTAACTGTAGAACTCACATATTGTTACGCATAAGCCTGACTGTCCAGCACACTCTATTATGCCGCAGATCAGCTGTTTGGGTTGAGATGTCAGACTGAAATCAAACTTACCATTTCTGAGGATTTGAAAGATGATGTGTGCTTGTGTTGTTCCGGGCCGTGCCGCTGTAACTCTGATCTAGTGCTAAAGAAAAAGGGCTGTCTGGCATTGTAAAGAGGTGAAATTATTTATATGGTGTGCACTTAAATTGATAGATTATTTTTTTTAGGTGGGCCTTTTTTATGTAGTTTAACATGTTTTGGTTATTTTGCTGCCCTAGTCCACATCAGTGCATTGCTTTGCTTCCCTAGCAGGACTTCTGACTGCTTCTCCAAACTGGGGGCATGCCGACCGCCATCTATTGTAGTTAATACAGACTGTGGATATGTACCTCATACAGCCTAACTGCAAAACACAAAAACTATCCCTCTAAAAAAACCACAAAGGTTTTACCCTTGACACAGACGCATTGATGCAGTTGCATAAGCTGAGATGATTTTCAATCACCAAGAGTTTACCATCAAGAGGCTTTAGAAGAATGCAATAGATAAAGATGACAGCAAATTGGTCAAAAGCTGTTAAATGAAAGAGATGTTTGCAGATAAAAATTTGCCTTCGTATTAACCCTCCCCTTTTCTTGAAATATAGCTTAGTGTAAACATAAATACCCATGTCTGAACTCATCTCCTTCAGCACTGCACCCTAGGATGTAGTTTCATCCATCCTCTTTACTATTGCCCCTTAATAAGATAATAAAAGCTGCTGTACGGCAGGGTCAGTTGGTTAGGTGTGATGCACAAAAATAATGAATGATTCAGATAACTGTATACCATGTATATACCATGTAATACCATTTTCTACTGCACACTGAAGACGGCACCTTTGCCAGCGAGAGCTTTCTTCTCAGCTTTTACCTCATAACAAAAACACAAACTGCAAAATCCTCCCACACAGCAGCACAGTCAGAGAGAAAATGAATCCAGGCGAGCCTTTTCCCGCTGCATTCAGGGCCATAAGAGCTGGATTTACAGTCAGGCATTAGGAGCGCAGACACCTCGACAGGCTGGAGGCGCCGGATAGGGAATATGCTGCTGATTCCACAGTGTGACTGATGCCCTGCAGTCGCTCAGATCCGCCCTTATCCCCCAGAGTCTCATCTCCACACAGTCTGCCTGCTGAGAGCAAGGGTGGCACTGGGACTGCTCAGGAAGCCAGCCTCATAACAGTATGTCAGTGTGTATTACAACTCTGCCATGTTTTCATTCCACACGGGGGGGGGGGGACTGCACTTCCCACGACAAATTTGAAACAGATGTGTCTGTGTGTATGTAATGTGAGGGGGGGTTAATATTATCTACCACACTCAGCATTACAGATAGGAAAAGAAAGAGAGATAGAGAATATGACAGACAAACAGAGGAGGAGAAAAAGATGAAAAGAGAAACAGGCTATTAGTGTTTAAGGCATGAAATTTCTTCAAGGCATAGAAAAAAGTTAAAATTAGCTTTTCGCCAGTTAGCAGCTGTGAGCATCTTGGGAAAAATATTCTTTGAATCTGGATGTGTACCGCACACCAGACTTAAATTGGTACCCAGTCCTAACCATAGTACTGACAAGCTCTGAGGCTGCTATTGGTTAAGGTTGGGAGGAGTGATGCTATTAAGGCCGTGTATTGATACTATAATATCATTAAAAAAAAACATGTCTCATGTTAAATCAAATTCAGAACAGAACAGAAATAAAAATGTTTTCAGGGAAAAGTAAACTCAATTAATACACTGTAACTGAAGTGTAATGTGGCCCACGGTCAAGTTTGCACTAAAAACTATTTCAACCACATCATTGCATCTGACTGCCAAACAAACCCCAGTAGATGTACAAACACAAAAGAGAAAGGCATGTTGGAAAGAAATAAACTGTGCATAGATCGCTTAACCCAATGGTCAGCAAGGAAACTTCAAAAGCAAAGCAACAAAATTTTAGTGGGCTGAAAAATTATGCGTTAAGTTACATCAGATGTGTTGCCAACCGAGACTTCTAAGAGAGCTGTGGAGGACTGGTGCTATCTCGTTGGGTACAGTGAGGTTGAAATTAGGAGGTTGTGTCTGTGTGGACTGCAGAGCTGAGATATTCAGCATCAAAGTGTTGACATCCCAGCCAACACTGGCTTTTTGTTAAAATCTATATTTATAATTCAACTGGGCCTGATCTTCCATTGTATTTTTAAAGATAAAAATATACTGAAACATTAGAAAGTTAGGGTTAGAAAGAGAAAAAGCACTGCCTTTCTCTTAAATCGCTGCTCTGACCTATGGCTGACACAGCAGCAGCACAAATGGCAGGGTGGTGGAGTTCTGTAATAACTTTGCTTAATAATTTCTGAGATTCTACTTGGTGTTGCCAAGGTGTACATTTGTGGCAAGGTGTGAAAAGTCATGTTTTTAGAAGGAAGACAGCAAGGGAGTCCAGAGTAACAGGTACTACAAAGGCTGCAAGACCAAAGGTCATGTAAGTAAAAGTATGACTGATCGATGCCAGAGCTCTTTTAGATCATTAACAGCTGACACTTTGCCAAACTAGACCCTGGCAGCAGCAGTTGATTAGTGTCCTTCATTAAACCAGGGGAATGATTATAGTGAAGCAGCAGGTTGGGGAAGGTAGTCACTCTGGAGAATACATTAATTTGTGACTATGCTTTTCACTGCAACTAAGGAGGGTCATTACTGTTACAATCAGCACTATATTCATGCTGTACATGCCCTCTGTGGATGCAGTACAAGTTCAACTAGAGAAATGTTGCAGTTTCTCCAGATTTAACTACCTTGTTCCTCTGCCACTACATTGTGTGTAGTACAAAGTTAAGTGGGCTGCAACTAATGATTACTCTCTTTTAACTAATGTAAAAATGCCCATTAAAAGTTCTGCGAGCCGAAAGAGATGTCGTCTTATTGTATATTTTGACCAAAACCCAAAAGAGAGGTAATTTATAATGATATAAAACAGAAGAGCAGCAAATCTTCACATTTGAAAAGCTGGAACCAGCAAATGTTACATTGCATTTGATTGATAAAAGCTTTTGTCCAAAGTGACATATACTCTAAAATAATGTTCATTCATTCATTTTAACTCACCGGCATCTGTGGACACCAACCCTGCACTTATGAGCACAAGACTACATCTATTATATATATAAACAATATTCTGACAATCAACTTACTGATTAATAATTGTAGTACTAATTACAAGTGAAATAACTTACAAGTTCTTCCACAGGTGGTCTGAGTGCAGTTCTATGTTATATACCTAATGCAAGTGGCGTTAAATATCCATCTAATTAAATACCCAATAAACTGAGGAAAACTCTTGCTGAGAAAGAGAGACATTAAAAAAAGAAAGAGAGAGATTATCACAATACAGGCATGAATTTTGCTAGGCATTAATGAGACAGGCTGGAGGACTACTAATGACCCTGACAGCTAGCACAATTATCCACAGATTAATTCACTATTAAACTTTCCACTGCTCTGTTTGTAAGCATATACATGCATACATGCACTAATGGGAGATAATGGCTCCCTTTACGACTGCATTATTAATCATCATGTGACAAAGATGGGTAGCAGCATCACACTGAGGAGGATAGCTGTGCTTTATAATGATCAGTCAAATGTGTCACTGGGGCTCTCAGTAATAGCTGCAGCCGGGTTCACAAAATTCTGGCAACAGCCGGCAAAATTACACACTCTCTCTCAGCCTGGTGCTGTATTTTTTCCAGTCTCTCTCTCTTACTGGAGTTGTATAACCATTTGATGCAATAATCTTCTCTGTTCTGATCTGAGTCATACACCTTGTCAAAACTTGAAACAACCCTCACAGAAGCCGTGAGTCACTTTCCTGCCACAGCTGAGGACCTCAGTTTGTGGGTAAAGGTCTGAGCCGCTTGCTTGTGTTTCACGAGCTGCAGTCTGTTTATGTCAGTTATCATTGCCACAGTAGTTTCAGATTGAGATGAAAACAACATAAACGTTCACTTTCTACTGAGCAAAAGGTATAATTACCAGTTATTTAATATGCACCTGTTTACTAATAAATCTCCTTCAGTAGGGTCAAATATTCTTGACCACTGGACTTGTTTTGAATAAAAATTAGACAGATTCCAGACACCAACCAAAGGATGATTATGTCCTTTCGTTCCAAACATGTGTGTAGTTATTTTTATTCTCTATAGTTTACATGGCTATTTAGACTTTATTAAAATCTAATTAGTCTAATTGCTGTATAATACGTCTAATGGGAAGCCATACACACGTTAGGCCTGACTGCAATCAATCAAGAAGGAAGCAAACCTACAGAGAAGTAGATTATAGAAAATCTGTAAATCATTTCATGTTAGTATGCAAGTCAACAAACTCTTGTAGCAGGCTGCTGACAGAGACTAAAGTCACAGATCGGCAGGAGGAAACATGAACAACATGGATAGAACCAAGTGAATAAATGAAGAATAAATGTCAACTCAAGAAAATCGTTTTATTTATGTAGCCTATGTCATATGTACAGAATAAATTCATAACAGGAAATTGTAGTATACAATTATGATGACAAAATATAGATCATAAAACATAAGTGAAGAGGACGGGTCCAGGAGGACAATGGAGCAGCTTCAGATGTCGCCCACTAAGTAGAATCTTAGACACAGCAACTCTTCTCCACCACAGAGACCCGGGGGGAGGACAAGCCACACAAACACAGAAGAGGACAACATTCACACAGAGAAGGGAAACAATCAAACACACAGAGGGCCACGAGAACATGCAAACCATGGAGAGAGAGGGGAGAAGGCTGAATCTCCTTTGGGACGAAGATCCAGATACACGACTGGATGAGGCACCGACAGCCAAGAGAAATGTCACCAGAGAGCTGAGAAAGTGAAAAGATGTTGTGAACACAAAACCAAATGGGTGGAAAAAATGAAAAGAAAATGGAAATGTGACAGAAGACTGAGGGGAAATCTCATCCACCACATGCAGTGACAGAAACAGTTTGGGTTGGCTGAAATGCATTGTGCTGCACACTGGAAACAAGAATAAAGTGATATATCAGTTAAAAAAAAAAAAAAAAAAAAAAGACTATGGCACATTGGCACTCAGCCACAAACGACAGAAAATTGTTCATACTTTTTGAAGTGTTTCTGTTTGTTTCTGTGTTCTGTCTGTTGGACCGGTTAGTGGCAGTGGATGAAAAGTTGGATTCATCATCTGGGGACCGTGTATTTTAGCCACAATAGTGGTGAAGCTCTTGGGATGACAAGGTCAGTTGGTTGGTCAGTCAGTTTGTCAATAGTTCAAACAGATATTCTTGGTTCTCAGAGCATGAATCATAAAGGCTTTGTTGATCCCCTGAGTGTTTCTCTAGTGCCACTATGAGGTTTACATTTTTGGTTTTGATCCTTTGCACATATTTAAACGTCCCTTATGTATAAATCCTGATGACTTTGGTTTATCTAGAATGGAGGTCAAAGTCCAGTGAAGTATGTGAACTATGGCAACTGGCAACGCTTGTAGAAGCAACGACGCAGCTTGGACTTAATTCTGCTCCTAAAGAGCCGGTCCGGACAAACTCATTTTGACCAGACAATGGAATTCAGAAACTGTTGTGCCCACATCATTACAGAGACCTGCCCCATCAACATCCCGGATCAAGCACTCGGCAGGTGGTCCATGTTCCAAGCTGTCAGCGCAAGACTCCGGCAAGATGAGAGGCATCGATGATGCTTGATACACAGATGGCCTCCGTTTCCCAGATGTCAGACTGTTTATTGTGAAGATGAAACTTTCCTATTATCATCTGGTTGCTGCTGTTTACATTCACCCAGATGCAAATTCAAAAAATGCCCCGTGGAATGTTCGGGGTCTATGTGTGTGTATGTATATAAATAACTTTATATATTGTTTTATTTTATTTTATATATGTTACCATATTTTAAGATAGACCCGCACTTAATTGTTGTGTGTGTAGCATGAATGAACTACAAATTTCGTTTCGTTATGCAGCCTTGTGCTGTATAATGACTAATACACAACCTTGTAAGCTACGAGATGGATTGGCACAAAATCTGGTTCAGATACACACTGTCTGAAAAGGATGAAACCTTATGTCTTTGGAGACCCTCTTACTTTTTATTTACGCTTCTAGCATGGTCACATTTTTGGGTCAGAGTGAAATATCAACAGTTGAATGGATCACCATATAATTTGGTAGAGGCATTTCGTTCCCCACAGGATGAATTGAAATAACATCATAAAATCGCTTAACACGTTAACCTTTCTTTTGTCACTATCACTGCAAAAAAAAAAAAATCATATAATACTGCAACAAATACTTCTTAACCCTTTCATGCTCGCAACATCATAAACAGTTTTAAGAGGTTACTTCTTCTTTCACTACCTTTTTACATTTAATTTACCTCAAACCAGGATAAAAAGAAAAAGTCTGGACTATAACTTTAATCCATGTTGGGTTTTCTTACAGCCTCACAGAGCAGCCAATGTGGTTATAGAAACTTGTTTTATATTCACCTCAGTCCCAAAAACCTATATTTTCTTGTTAATAAGAAACTGCGCTTAGATGTCTTTTTTGTAAAAGTCACATTGTCAACATACTTCTCGTTAGTAGAATATAAATTGGGAAAGGTATCCGATGGCAGCTTGGCTTTTGAACATCTATTCCTATGCCACAGTACTCAAACATGCACACACAGAAACTCATTCACACGTTTGCAAATATCTCTGTGTACACTCTGTGGGAGCCATCAAGCAGGAGCATTCTGCCAAAGAGAAGCGCTTTCATCAAAGCAGTGACCTTTCAGCACTCTGTGCCCCCTCCTTCACCCACACCCACCCTATATACTCACTCACTGACAGACACCCAGGCCCCTGATATCCGTGCACACACCACAAGCATGGAAATACACACGATGCTGCATGTCAGTGGTGTATGAATGTGAAGAGAAAGCATGATAATTATCTTTCCGACAAGACTGGGGGGAAAAAGGCAATTGAAGCCTGAGGATGTGGAGAAGCAGTCAGATATATCTATGTGCTGCACCCAAAGATAGGAGGCACACTGCTGGAGGAGTGTAGCGGCTGTGTCTCATCACAGCATGATACAGACAAGTGGAGGAGAGTCAACATTCATAAGTGGAAAAGCCTGAAAAGAACCTCTAATTGGTCTCCATCAGCTTCATATTTCGCCTACCTGTTTAGGGCAAACACGGTAGTCGGATCTCTATTTACCTCGCTCTCGAATGCTCTCCTGCATTTAATGCACACGCTGACGTACTGCCAGGCAACAGGAGAGAGAACACAGTGTTTCACACTGTGAGGCGGCGCAGCATTTTTCACACGTCCCTTCATTCAACATGCTCACACTTTTTTTTTGTCAGCCATCACTTTCCCCATCTCTACCCCCTACCTTTGATGAAAAACCTACTGACATTTCCTTTTTAGATATTGTCTCCTGTATCAGAAAGATGTTTCAGCCCGCTGTGCCGTTCACAGGGGGCTTTTAAAGAGTGCTGCTGGTGTGGCAAAAACAGTAGTTAAAGAAGCAGTAAGTACAGACAGTACGCAAAGCAGAGTGGGAATGGTGGGGGATCAGAAAGATGAGGGAAAACCTAAAGACAAAGAACATTGAATAGGAGGTGTCAGACAATCACAAGCTGAAACATATACAGTATGCTGCCTACGGTCATAGCTTTTCTTCTTCTGCTGATCTGGTTTTCAAACACAACAAACACAAAGTGACTGACACTAATGAGTACCTGGAACATTTAAGCCTCTGATCACAGCTACAGACTTTATAATTACAATTTCCATCTTTGTAATACAGATTATAGATGACATGTCAAAAGACTTGAGAATGTATTTTCTGATTATTTCTGTCTTCTGTCTGGCAGCCCTGCTTTAGCACAGCAGTGAGTCCTGACACTGGCTTCCTATGCATCCTCATTTCCCCATTTATAAAAATAAATTATTCTTAATGTTAAGTTTAATGTAGACATGCTATAGAGGCACATTCCAGGATCAACATTTCCACTGTCCAGTATACATGCATAAATTGTCCAACAATCTGGTGTAAAATTTGGTTTTCTTAGCTACACACAGAGGGCATATACCAGACCAGACCAAAAAGCTAGAAACCCAGGAAATAATGTTATTTTTCTTATATTTATTGAGAAGAGAAACAGTAAATAAGCAGGTGGAATGTTTAACACCAGAACTGTTGCTCCCGGGTTGCATCGGGGGGGGCATTGTTGCTGAATTCAACTATTTCCATTTGTTTGTAAGTACTTGGTGAAATTGCCAAAATCCAAGCCAAATTTCATTTGGGCTCTAGTACACATGCTTTCACATTCCAATGATTCACAGGTGGTGATGACAGGCAAAGAAATGTAGCAATGCACCACCAAAGGCAGTGAGGAAGAAGACTGCTAGCTCATAAACCTCCGTGTAACAAATTGAGGTTTCAAAATGTCAGCTTAGCAAATGTTTTATGAAAAGGAAATGCATTCAACAGGTTTGTTAGACCTCAAGGACACAGTAACACTGAATGTAAGCATAATGTTTTTTAACTCCACAGGGGACCTTTAATACAAAGTTATTTTACTAAGTGTCTTGAATTGCTAAAGAGTAAAAGATACAGAGCTGCACTTGTTAAAGGAAAATGTTGATATTGTCCTGCATGCTGTTAAGAGTGGGAAATGCTGCTATTTTAAATTATGTATGAAGCGATACTGTGCCCTAAGCCCTGTATAATTTCAGACAGCTAACTGTAGCTTGCTTTAAGTACAGCTTAGTGTTGCTGTAAATTGCACTATATGATTAAAATAGCCCTGACTCACTTATATGCAGGTGGTAATATGTGCTTAAATGATTGCTTGATGTGAAACACTCAGAAGTAACAATGGGAATATGTGATGTTGATAGCAATGAATGGATTTTGTGTAAAACAACTGGACTTATGGACATTCATGAACTGAAGTCACTGCAGTTGACTAAAATAGACCCTGAAACAGCCAGAGAAATGTTGTATACAGTATGTACTACATGTCTTATAGTTTGATTAATACAAAGATGCTGTCTGGAAGATGAACACAGTTTTTTTCCTCATTCTTTCACACCACTCCACTTTACTTAACCAGGTATTAAAGTTCACCATAGTGTATTATACAGTCACTGCTCAATACAAAACCCACAGTTCAACCACCAGTGAATGAGTCATTACATCTTTTCATATCTCCACAAAAACATCCTCTTCTGGAAGGAAACCAAAAAACTCAGTTTAAATACAAAAGTTGTCCAACAAAAAGAGAGTCACAGAAACACAGTCATGCCTTTTGTGTCTAACAGACAAGCTTAGTGATTCTGTGACAACACCGGAGCTACCTCCCGTAGTCCGGGACAACTGGGCCTCTTCCACTGGCGAGTTTGGTTTAAAATGCCGCCATAGATGTCCCCTGAGCTGACTGGTGGGTGTGTGTTACCACAATACGCTAACCTTACTACACGTGTCTTTCTATTGGACATTCTTCCTGTCTGCCAAAGTGGCAGGTGGCCCGACGATTTTACCCGCCAATGCCAACAATTTACCCACATTTGGCGGGTGCTAATTTCAGACCCTGCTTGTGAATATTAACACCACAAGTTAAACAAATACCATATGCACGGCATGCACTCACATGCTACAATCACAAGTGGATCACTTTCTGGCCTTGAGTTTGATTGGCAGCACCAACAATAATCACTGATTCCCTCTCATCTTCAGCCCAGGCCTAACATTACGGGCCACTGTGGTTGAAATAAGCCCACATCTGGATGCAGCTCACAAGCAAAAACTGAGCTTTAAAGAGCAGGGTTTTTTTTTTTTAGAATTGTATTAAAATAAAAACGGTGTGATGCCAGAATTACATTTCTATGAAGAAGGCATGCAACACTGCAAGCATGTTAAATATTTCATTGCTCAGTGCTTGATCAAGTCAAATGTAATCTGCACTTAGTGTCTAGGCAACAGAGCATCAAAAAAAGACTGCTGAAACTGTCTAAATTGATGTAAATGAAAACACTCTGGGAATTATTTAGAAATGACTGGAAGATTTGATTTTTATCTGCTACAGTAAATCAATGCCAAAGGTCATTTTAATTAATGGGGAGAAGTACAACATTTCTGAAAATGACTTTCATAGTCTGCACTGTGAGATAAAAGTTATTTCCCTTGGAATCACTTCAGCCCCTTAACCCCTAAAAATCATTATTATATTTCAATGTCAGTTTTCCTCCATTGTGCATGTACTGTTAGGAAGAAATAGACCATCCTGCATTATGAGTACTTGTGTTTGCAATGCAGGACTTTTTTTTTTTCCACACTGTGGTATTACTACTTTTACTTGGTGGTGAAACTTTCGATCATCAAGCTGAAAGAAATTCTTTCAGTGAGAAAGAAAGCTAAATGATGCAAATATTGCACTGCGTGCTCAGGCATGGGTACGCAATATGGTGTTTGTTTTGATTCATGAAATGGGTCAGAATCAACGCACGAGGAAATTATCTCATGTTGCAAATCACAGCTTTCATCTAGTAAATCTGGTCTAACAACTTACATGAGACTTCACACTAATCTTTGAATAAAAACTTTTAAATATGAACACCGAATGAGCCAGCACCACAGAAAAATAAATCTGCACACTGGTAACAAGATTGAGAATATTGTAAGTAGAAGAATCCCGTGTGAAGTCTGCACCTGTATGGAGGCAAAGAAAGCCCATAATAAATTGGATTGCATAAGCTAAATATCTAATTGTGAAATTTAAACAAAACTGAAAAATTAAATAAAATTTTAGTGCCACTTAATTGATAGCATTGCGTATTCTACTTTGAAAATCTGTCAGTTTGGTTTTTTTTCTATAGAGCTCATGAATTCAGATAAAAAAAATAATTTATTATTTCATTGTCTCTCTGTGTCAATTTTAATAACCCAATTTGAGAAACAATTTTTTTTTCTTGACTTGACTTTAAAGATTCCAAAATGACCATTTGATTATGACCTTAAATTTTCTTTTGGATTACCAAATGCTTGAATTTTCTATCTTACATTTTCAAAATATTCAAATGATAAGATATGCATAAGACTATTAGAGATCAATACAACACAACATGTGGTATATTATAATAACTAATCTTAGAAATATTCTAACATATTTATTTAACTAAAATGAAATAAAATGCACCTCAAGCCCTTATTACTTGTGTTACGGCTGCCACTGCCCCACCTGTATTTGCCTGTGCTTTTAAGTAGGCTATCTGGTATGCTGCGCAGGCTGTGCAAGCCCACGCGGAGGATTGGCTGCACAAGGAGAGAAGGTCCCACCTACTTCCTGGGTTTCCAGTGACCATGCCCTCGATTGGTGCGGCATGCTCTACGGGCCAATCAAAGGGCGACAGTGACAACCACCACCTGCTTAAAAGCCTGCCGGGTCTGCCATTCGAGGCAGCAATCTGACCCGAGTTGCTTGCCTTGGGAACGCATGTCATAGAGCTTGTAGTAGTGTTTTGTAACCTGTGCCAGACTTTGTGTCTGGACTTTGTGTGTTTCACTGTGTGAGGGTAAGAGAGTGGGCCAGGTTTAAGCTTAGATATCAATGACACCTTTCTTGCACACACCATAGTTGTTTTATGTTAGTTTTCACCAGGTTCAGGGGTGCTGTGCGTCTTGTGTTTTGTTTTTCAAATGCGGTAGGTTAGTGAGCTTTTGGTTTATTCTTGTTTTTGTTAGTACCTCTGTAAGCAGTCCTCCTTTTGAGGATCTCCTTTTGTTATAATTGTTTGTTGATTTCCACAGCACCCATTGGCCCATCCTCTGTTTGTGCTCCACTTGCGTTATTTCGAATAAATATCCTTTCAAACCAACAAAATCTGGTTTTGTCCCTATATCCCTAGACACCTCGGGACGTAACACTTGTGTTCTTAATATAAACCTCATTTAGTGAAAGGAGAAAAATCTAAGTGCAACCCCAGCTGTGAAGTTAATCAATGTGTGGATGAATTTCATTGCAAGCAGAAAGAATATTATCTTATTTAGAAGCAGCATTAAGTAAATATATTGCTGTGAAAATAGTAGGCAGGAGAACTAGGACAAGGTGACTTCCAAAAGGCTGAGAGACTTACATTTATTTCTAGCAGAAAGGCAGAAGAATAAGAAATAACTATTGTTCTAGGAGCACTAAATGTGTGAAGTGGTGAGGCTATAATCAAGATTTACAGATGAATTCATCTTACCGGGCAAAGTTATGACTCATAAAAGTGGAGGAGATTTTCTTCCATGACACTGGGAGAACGATTCCAGGTAGAGTCATTCAGCTCTGCACAATATGTTTTCAGTCAAAACATTAATCTCTCAAATGAGTTGGAATTAGCATTTGAATTAGCCAAGAAGTAATGACTGATGAAGAAGAAAGGAACAGATGGAGTGGGAGGATGAGAAAAAAACTGGAGCAGAGATCAGAAATTTAAAATGATTAACGCTTAAGTGCTACTGCTTCCCAGTTATGTAATTAATTCTAAATACAAATTTATATTTGAATGTCCGGTGCATGTTTCAGACTGAGTGTGTCTGTGGATTTAGTTGTATATCTGTGTGCATGTGCACACAGGTGCTTTTGCACTCTTCACCTGTTTTACTGGAGGTGAAGGTGAAATGAGACTCACTGACAGCAAAGAGAAACTACCACTAACTTTTATCTGTCATCAACCTGTCCGTGTCTGCTGCACTCTTACTCTAGCCATCAACCATCTTCATCGTTCTCTGTCAACATGTGAAGGTTTTAAAGAAAAACTTCACAAGCCCCTCGGAATGGCTGTTTCTCTGCAGTTTCTCATCATCAGGCTTAGACATACTTGCTTCAGTTCAGAGACTATGTGAAAACGCATTTAAGTCCGCAGGGCTTAGCGACCCCCTGTAGCAAGTCACCACCAAAAATAAAGTTTTATCAGTTTAAACTGTTGTTTAAAACCTCTGAGATTATGCATTTTATCAGAACTTCTTACTTCAAATATGACATAATGCAGCAATCATCCTGCCATCATTCCCTTTCTCTTTGTTATGTTACAGACTTTAATGCACACAGGTGTAAAGCAAACAGCCTTACTCCCAATAAATTGCCCTTAAGAAAAGGCCTTTTCTCTACAATCTCCTACACGCACTTTGCTTTCTGGTTTATTGCTTGTGATTGCCATAATTCATATTAAGTCCATAGATTTAGCCACTGAAGACTGTCAGGAAGTTTAATGCCTATACTAGTTAAAGAAAAGACATCATGCCAAAATGATCTGTGGCCACATCTCATATTAAAAGCACGCTTCCAGATTCTTAAAGTCTTGTGCAGTATGATTCATTGTCAACTTCGGGCCCACACAAAGGATTTCCATTATTGTTATCAGATTTGAGATACTGAAGGATGTTCTACAGTCCATCTTGGCTTTTAAAGGGGGGTTAGCAGATGTTCTTGTTTATGGTTCATGTCATACTTAAATATAAAACAGCATTTTCTTTGTAATGAAGGGACTCCAATTCATGTAAAGGAGCCTCTTAAAGCTGGGGTAGGCAAAATTTCTTGAAATTATCTTCACATTCCAACAACAATCAGTAATTCAAATGCCCTGATGCAAACATAAAAAATTATGGTATCTGTGGCTGTCACAGGACTGTAAAAAGCACATTTAATTTGGTCCGAATGAAATGATTGGTTGGCTTACCTGCCTGCCTACTGACCTACCTGTCTGCCCATGTACTCACTGCGCATGAAAATGTGTTTCTGGAAAGTGGCTTTGGAGGGAGGCCTGATGGGAGGGGGTGGGATCGAGCCCACTCTTGCTAGTTTTGCCAACGTTGCCTACCCCAGCTTTAAAACATGCATGAGTTAGCAAAAATACAACGGAAACTATGGTGCTAGGGCTGCACAATATATTGTTACAGCACCGTCATCGCAATGTGCCGATAGGCAATAGTCATATCGCAGGACATGCAATGTCAAGCAAGTCAATTTAACCTGAACTTGTTTGCTGCTTGATACAAAAGTAAGTACAGTTCTCATTTTCCATGACTAATAAGAGACAACAAGAGACGTCTGTCTGATGTAACATAATTTACTCTAATTGAAGGTTTCTTGGATACATGGAGTTTGTTGCTATTGAGCCCTAGTGCACACCAATAATTCTATGATGCTTAATTATTTTCAAATAGAACATTTGAAGTGATCTGGTGAAAATTCCTGTATTTTTTTCATATCACAGAAAATAAAAATATTGCAATATCAGTTTTTTCCAGTATTGTGGAGCCCTATCAGGCGCTGCCAAATTTGACTTTGTCCATTGGTATTGATACCATATCAAACACGTTCTATATGACTACCGCTTTTCTGACCAATCACAAATGAGTATGATGCAGATTACATCTGGCATATTGTAAAAATGTGCCAATGTTAGATCATCATCTTGTATATAATGATTGGGGGGGGGGGGGGGGGCC
>NC_060151.1:25138645-25144145 GCF_021292245.1 Micropterus dolomieu
GGGGGGGGGGGGGGGGGGGGGGGGAATCATATTCTTTACTGCCCCATTGCAAAAACATTATTACAGCAGGTTGATATACAAGTGACTCATCAAGTAACTTTCAAAACTCAATGTCTGGCTAACAGTCTTTTTTGGAACAAAAATGTCTCTATTGCAGAAATTCTGAAAAGCTCAGTGAAAGGGAACAGTGCTACAAGCAACTGGCTTCAAAAGACATTTTGTTCTGAAGCCAGTAAAGCAAGTCATGGGCCAAGCAGTTGCTCGAAGGACTGCACCCTTAATTTTCCTGGTTGCAGACTCCAAGCCTTATTGGGTAAAGACACTGATTAGCGGTCTAGAGGCCTAAAACGAGTATAAGAGTATAAACGAGTAAAAGAGTATTTGCTATTGCTACTGGGAATTTAAGGGGAATGGATAAAGTCCTCCTGAGAGTATTGACAAGTACAGTACAAGGTCTAAAAGGTAATGCTAAAAGACTGACTGGCAATTGAAATCTTTATTGCATTTATTTTTTTACATTTTACAAGATAATTGTAAGGTAATGGAAGAGAAAAAAAACATTCTCAGTGATGATTGAATGTTTTATGAACTGCTAGAAGTGAACACCGGTCTGGACTTCAATATTACTACCTAAAGTGAACTGAACTCAACTCTCCGGGTATGAAATTGTCAGCCTCCACCCTTCACTGAGAACATCCAACAGAGTGTGTCTGAAGGTTAAAGTGGAAAAACTTTCCCAGCATCCCAATGCATGTGTGATATTTTTTTTTGTGGCATTTCTAGTTCAATTCAATTTTATTTATATTGTCTTGATTTACGATATATTTAAGGGTTATTGTTATATGATGGTGCCTGACCATTAAGAGCTTTGTAGGTTAGCAGAAGGATTTTAAATTCTACTCTTCATTTTACAGGGAGCCTGTACAGAAAAGCTAATACGGGGGAAATATGATCTATTTTCCCAGTTCTTGTCAGCACACGTGCTGCAGCATTCTTGATCAGATAGAGTCTTAAGGAACTTATTCGACCAGCGTGAAAATAAGGAATTGCAATAATTCAGCCAAGAAGTAATAAATGGGTGGAATAGTTCACAGTGTAGATACAGACAGGAACATTAGGGAAAGAGATGGGGGTATGACACGCAACAAAAGATGCGACCAAGGAAGTTGCTGTATTTGGTATGCAAATCAAATAACTGAAAATCTCTGCATATCTAAATGTGTGACAGGTGCGTCGGAAGGCTGCACAACTTGATTAAAAGCAAAATTTCCCTTTGCACAACCTCGCTTACTGCTGGTTTATTTTTTAAGACAAGCTTTCAGTCTGAATGACATTCATCAGGTATAAGAACAGCTGAGTGAATTGCCCAATAAGAAGATGGGGAAAAAATCTGAAGCAGGTTTATTTATGGTAGGTTTTCGCATATGAGGAATTTACTTTGGTATTTTGGGGCATAACAATAAACACAGTAAGAGAAAATAAACAAGTATGGCAAACAACAAGAATCATAAATATAGAAATGTTAATAGATTATATTTATAAATTAACAAAATTAAAACAATCACAATCAAATCAATATTTGGTGTGACCACCCTTTGCCTTCAAAACAGTATCAATTCCTCTAGGTACACTCGCCCATAGTTTTTGAAGGAACTTGACAGGTAGGTTGGCCCAAACGTCTTGGAGAACTACCCACAGTCCTGTGGATTTAGGCAGCCTCACCTGGAGAGTCCAGCGAGTAAAGCTGTGTCATGTTACTGCTGTACCACGGTTTTGTTCCGTCCTCTGCCCGGCTACAACTTCCACTGGAAGTTTCTGCAGTGGAGCGTTGTTGACTTTGCGCTCAGTCCTGCAACATCTGCCTCTGATTGGCTACCAAACCCTAACCAATGAAGGCAACATACGTACATAATCAGAAGGAAAAGTCTGCATGGGTATTTTATTTTGAAAATTAACCAGATTCACACGGTTTTCATCAAAAATACATTTGCTTGCTATTCTTCACGGAGCAGGGCTGCTTCTGGGCCGCGCTGTGGAATCACAAGCTTTGACTAGAATTGCCATGATCATCTCCAGCAGCACAGCACAGCCATAACGCGACACAGCCAGACTTAGTGGACTTTCCGGGTCAGTTGCTTCATTCTCTTTATGTAATCCCAGACAGACAGATAATGTTGTGATCAGGGCTCTGTGGAGGCCATAACATCACACCAAATATTGACTCATCAGTCCTGCTGCCATTTCTCTGCACACTGTGTTCCCGTGGCTTTTGGTCTCAAGTCTTCCACGAGGGCCACTTCTGACCAGACGTCTACGGACAATTGATGGGTGTACCAGGTTCCCACTGTTTTCTGACAGTTCTGGATGATGGCACTGTTGGACATCTTCCAATTGCGAAGGGAAGTAAGCACAATGTGTCTTTTATCTGCTGCAGCCAAAGTTTATTTGTGCTTCTTCAAAAGAGCTTGGACAGCACATCTAAAAACCCGATACTTCTGCCTGGGAAAGACCTTGCTGATACAATGTACAGTATCAATCAGGACTGTTAACTAGCGTTGTTGTGCTCGAGATTGGTCTTGGTCTCGAGAACACTATGTGAAGATCTCTGATTCGTCTGCGAATTGACCACATTTCTACATGTCTTGTCACGGTATATTTATTTATTTAAGTTACATGATGGAGGCCGTTATGTGTCTTTTCATACATCTAGTCTCAGACGAGTCAGGTGGTCTTCTCTCCTGTTCCTGGGGTTTTTGTGACTGCTAGCAGTACAGTTAAATATCATGAGAGAACTTTGCACAATCTAATTAAATTAAAAACAAATGGAATCCAAGCTCATTTGTAAATGGACAATTCATTGTGAAGTAGAGTAAGTTCACAGAAGTAAAAATTCCTAGTTGTGACGCCTTAAAAGTTCGAGTTTTCACAGTGTACGTTTCAGCGAGGCCACCAGTACCCTCTGCATATCTAATGATAGTGCAGTGCGTGACTGATGGTTCATCATTAAGTAAACACAGAGCGTCCCTCCTTTCATACATAGTTAAAAACCACACAGCTGGCTGATATAAGTTATAATACAGATGGTTTTATTTGTCAATGTGCTGTGAGGTTGTTTTTTTGTGTGTGTATGTGGAAAGGAGGGCTCAACATCTGTCCAACCAACAGCTATCTTAGCATTCAATCATCATACCAACAGCGCAGCAAAAATAATGTTAATGCTTTAAAAAGCTACACATGGCAGCACAGCTATAACCTGTAGTGAAAGATGACATTTTATGACATGGTTGATTGCAGCCTCACCCTGAGGTAGAAAATCAGGACACAGAAGCTAGCAGTGCAGGGGATAGACAAAACTGTGTATACACACACACACAGACAGACACACACACACACACACACAGACACACAAACACAACACACATCAAAAGAGCCCTCTTTATTGAGTCTGAGTGACCAGTTCTTTGCCAGGCAGTCAACTGCCACCTGTCATGGCTGCTGATCAGGCTGTTTTCTCACATTGAGATGTGTCTGATACAGTCATGTCAATAAAAGGTAAGCAAATTAACCAGTCTAGGTTTCATATCTGTTCCTAAAGATTTCAATTTAGACAATTAGAGCTCACAGCATGCCACCTATGAGCCCAACAAATGTCCGTGTTCAGGGGAAGAACAGGTCAGGTCATTAAACACACGTTTTAACTTTTTCATAAATATACTCGAACCAATTGAATCAATTATCAAAATAGTTGGGGATTCATTTAATAGTTGACAATCGATTAATCATTGCAGCTCTAGTGATATAAAACGATTTTTCAGCTTACCAATACCACAGCATATCATTCTGCAAAAGTTCAAGTTTAATTATATAGCACATTTGAAAACAACCCTAGTTGACCAAAATGGTCATGGTTCAGAATACACAACAAATATACACGACAAAAACAGAAGAAAAGGTCAACAATGTCAATACTTAACTCTGTTTGAAGGCCAATGAATAGAGATCGGTCTTTAGCAAGGAACTCAAAGTGTCAGCAGTCCGTGCAATTCTTATTTCAACAGGTAAAGTATTCCACAGATTTGGAGCAGCTACTGAAAAGGCTCGGTCACCTTTAGTAAAAGCGGTAACAGAAAAATAGTTATGTCTGTTTTCCAGGTCTAACATCACTGCAAAATTAAAAAAATCACAAGCGGGCTATGTGAAGACTTTCCTGCCAGCTTAGTTGCAAAGGAATCAGTAATCAGAGGCAGCCGCTGCCTCAGAGACACTGAGATAAATCTCACAGGATTAAACTGAACAATCACATCACAATGAAGACACATGAGTGCAGCAGCTTAAATCTCAACAAACATTCCTGGAACATAGACTGCTAATTCCTCTGGCAAATACTGCACTGTTCTGCACTCATATCAGTGAAGACATATCAGGGCTTCCCCTCTCTCCAATTCACTTCCCGATGTTCATTTTTTTGTAAAGTAAATACAAACATCCATTTGCAAAACCCTGATTAATATATATATATATTTTTTTTATTTTACAGGCCAGGTCCTGTAACCACATGGTGCCCAGGTGGCCAAATTGAACACAAAACTGTGGATAATTAATCATAAGACTATTTACACAACCACACAGGTGCACACAGACACGCAAAAATGTACATTCTAAATATCACAGGTTCCTGATGGTATTTCTTCTGAGGAGGGGACAGGGATAACATTTTGGTGAAGGTTTCTGGGGAATCTCAATTCCCAATATTCAACCGTACATTTCATAAACCATGTACATTTCACAAGATCCACTTTATATTACAAATACGTGCAAAAATGTTTCAGATGCCAATACAGCCAATCCAGTCTGCTGAACATGAAGACAATATGGAGCAAGTAGCATAAAGGTTTAATTACCGTGCTACAACATTTTCCCACGTAAACTTCCTACTTGCCTTTATTGTTGCTCTCCATCACAAAAGAAAATTAATAAATAAGCACATTACAAACAATATTTATATTACAGAAAACTTATAACTTACCAATAATATTGTTCAAATTAGGGGTACGACGATTACAGATTTTGTTGGTTCGATTATTCAGAGAAATAATCACGGTTTCACAATTATTACATTATTATGCATTAACTAATTTCATAACACTAGTAATAACTTAAGTTGATTAACTTTTATCCCCCATAAAGGAGGGGAATAAACTGTACCGTTACTGTCATCAACTCTCATCTATACATATGTTTTAGTGAAAATGACTGAAATGCAGTTAATTGGTAGCCTATAGTCCTGAAAGTCTATAAGTTCCTGATGTATGTTAGTGTTTTACACCTGGCAACATTTTCTCAACACAGACAGGAGAAGACAACGTTAAATGTTCAGTGCCTGAAGGTCTTGAGAGGACTAGGTTCTTCCATAAAGGCCCTTTCGGAAAAAAGGAGGAATTTGCACTGCGTGGAAGCTGCTCAGCACTCAAGTTCAACTGCTTTGACCGCGGCGTGCTTT
>NC_060151.1:25144165-25150881 GCF_021292245.1 Micropterus dolomieu
GGCCAATAATGGCTTTTCTACAAAATATTAACATGCTGTTTGTCCAGGGGGTCAAATACTTGTTTTTCCTCATCAGATGGTTATCAATTTTAATAAATTCATATGATGTGATTTTCTGGAATTTTCTTTGGGATTCTGTCTTTCACTGTTAGAATGTACATATGATTAAAATTATAGATCGTTGCATTCTTTGTAAGTGGGCAAACCTGCAAAATCAGCAAGGGGTCAAATACTTATTTCCCCCACTGTATGTTTTAGTGAAAATGACTGAAATGCAGTTAATTGGTAGCCTATAGTCCTGAAAGTCTATAAGCTCCTGATGTATGTTAGTGTTTTACACCTGGCAACATTTTCTCAACACAGACAGGAGAAGACAACATGATGTAACGTTAAATGTTCAGTGCCTGAAGGTCTTGAGAGGACTAGGTTCTTCCATAAAGGCCCTTTCGGAAAAGAAGCAATTTGCACTGCGTGGAAGCTGCTCAGCACTCAAGTTCAACTGCTTTGACCGCGGCGTGCTTTACAATTAATTAACTGTGACGTTTTAAAGCGCGGTTAATAGTGAAATCCGGTAATCACTCACTAGTTCAAATACATTTAGAATAATCAAAATAAAGTAAGCAAACAATCAGATGGAGAACTTTTCATTTGTCTGCATTTAAAATGGGTTAGAAAGGACAGAACAACTTTAAAAGCAGATTACAAGAATTCAAGGGCTTGTACTATGGATGAGGAAGACTAATTAGGTAACAATATCACCAGCATAAAAGTGATAGAATACATTTGGTAAGTTGTCTAAAATATAATTTATATACAGTATTTGTGAAAGATTATTGGTCCTTGGACAGAACACAGGGGCATGCCCTTTGGTATTTGAGGAAGGATAATGTACAACACATCCATCTGTTGTTGCAGTGGTTCTACGACAGTCAAAGTGTTGAATTCTGTACATAACTAGAAATCAAATCATAACACCTGAGGCATCCACAGCAACGCAACCATCCCACACACATGCCTGTGGGTTACAGAAGGAAAAAGTGATCTTCAAAAATGTCTTCAGATCGTCCGCAACGTTTAGAATTCTCTCATGGATCAGAGCTGACATCAGCCTCCAACAGCTGTAAATAAAATAACTTCCCTAGGTTGTCAGCCTGTGTGCATACTCAGCAAACAGGCAGTGAGCGTGAGTTGGTGTAGGAGTGTGTGTGTGTGTGTGTGTGTGTGTCTCTGTTTCCAGCTTAGTGAGGCCATGAACTTATCCCATTTTGTTATCCTTCAGTGCCGTTAATGAGCGCCAGATCAGACTCACTCCATCTCCACCATCCCTTCGGACACAAACCGCATGAAGTAAACACACAGATGAGTGATTGTGAGACGGAGAAGAGGTTTTTATGAGTTTGTGGGAGAGAATATTGAGATTATTCAGAAATTGCAGATAAATAACGGTATCTGACTGAAGAAATTAGTTTATCGGAAAATGCCTGGTAGTGCCAAAGTAATGAACAACGTTATTGGTAGAGACAAAATCTATGCACACACTCATACACACACACACACACACACATAAATATACAAAACTATACATTGTTTGTGGAGCGTCCCAGCTGACTAACAATAAACATAAAAAGATATAGAGCTGCTATATACCGCACATCATGTGACATGAAGCTGGAACTATGAATGTGCTTCACTTCAGGTGTGTTACATTTGTCATAACCCGGCTCAAAGGCCATGACAAATGCGGAGAGTACACGGAAGATTGCCAAGAGCACAAATATTTATTGTAATAACTTAAACAATTAAATAATTAACAATGTGGAGTGTGTTAGTCAGTGTCATCAGTGGTGTAGATGTGGATGAGTGACAAGTAGGAGCTTTGGTGTTGAGGAGTGGTAACAATCATAATGTAACAAAACAAAGGTGTGCTGCGGCTGCTGCTGCTGGCAGGAGTGGGACCAGATCAGAGAGAGAGCGACAGCAAAAGGGCCGGAGTATTTATCCTCCCACAGCGTCGGGCCCAGGTGCTCTCAATCTGGCTTACGGGCGCTGATACCTTCAGGATCAAAACACCACACAGTTAAACACCCAACTAGGCGGGGCCATCACACATTACATCTGATCCATTTATTCACTCTAACCAGGCCGTGATATTTTCATTACAATATTTACCCCACTTTTTTAGGGCATGCAGATCTCTTTATTAAGGCACGGTTCTGTGATTTGTTAATTTAGTTTAAGAATTGAACAGAAAAATGCACTACTGGAAACTCAATATATTTTGCATTTCAGGAGTGCTTTGAGACATTTTCTTTGTATTCATTCTCTCACAGCCTGTTTAATCTTAGTTTGGTTAGCACTGTACTGTATTGGCAAATCAATTTCTTGGGATAAAATCATTCACAAATAGGTGGCATTATTTATTTACAAGCTATTTATACAAAACATCATAATAGATAATCTTAATAAACAGACACGTATAAAACATATTCTAGTTTTAAAGGCATTGGTAAGAAACCTGAAGAATTTTAAGGGAAATGTATTCTTAGTTAAAGCTGCACTAAACACTATTACTCATATGGATAATGGATCAAATCACTATGAGTAATGTAAAATTTTACACTCAGTGAAAAAATCTTTAGAGTGTTATCTGCCAACTGTTGAGAACCCCTCAATCAAACGTTTTAGACCATTGTCATTTTGCTGCTAGCCGCGTCAAGCAGGACAGAGCAGATGAACCAAGCAGGAAGCCCGACACACAACATCCGGTCAATTTTCAAAGTAAAACACACTGTGGAGACTCACAACAATAAACTCCAATTAAAACAGACACAAAAAGAAACCATTTATCTACGCAGCCTACTTAATCATTGTAGAAGCACAAAACGCAAACAATGATTACCAAATCAACAAAATCTAAACATGTCAGCAAAATTAGGCAGGCAAAACGCTCTGATTGTCAAAAGCTCCTTGTGGGAAATGCAGCCTGAAGTTAACAGAACAAAACGGGGTCAAATAGAGCTGTGAAGAAGGTAGAAGCACAAAAAGGAAAAATTAATAAGTAAAGTGAAGTAAATAATGTTGGGCAGGCTGCACGTTCCGCTGCTGAAACGCTTCTGAGACGCTTCCAGTGGACTTTGACACCGAGCTATGGACGTATCAAAACCGTGGCGCAGCAGTAACGTGCTGTAACTGGAGACAGTGGATTCCTGGTGTAAGTCTTCTTCTCTTCAGTGCTTCCGGGCTGCCTTAAGGCAGAGTATCATCTGTAAAATTTCACCATTTTACCGTGTAAACTGGCGTACACCGTGGGAAATGGACGCCCTGTTTCTTCGTTTTACTGTGGTAGTGTTGATTTATCTAAAGAATACACCGTGAAGGCCTTGTTATCGCAATGGTTACACATTTATAAGAAGGATATTCCGCTGTCGGACTTCCCCCTAAAACAACTTCGTCCAGCATCCAGCACCTGATGCGATACCAGCGAGTGCTGTGAAATGGACCCACCTCACGCCATGAGTCGCAGCCAGTTTGTGCCCAAGCAGTGACGTGACTTGTAGAGTTTTAATAGGCTATAAAAATGTAACGTCAAAAACGGAGACGTAGCCTTGCTCGGTTTGGGACTGTGAGCTGCACTTTATCATAGCTGCTGAAGTCTGGTATTGTCCGTTAGTTTCGTTTTGGTGAAAGGGTGCCACAATCACATTTGAAGCGTTTACTTACCCAAACCAAAGACACAAAAGAGGAGGTAAGACTAATTTACGTGTGTTGACTCAGCAGGTATGATATCAAATAAGTTGATCTACAGGAGAAACATTTTTAAAAGCAAATAAGAATGCCTGAGAGCCTTACTGCATTATATTTATATATTTTTATTGTCATCTGCTACCTGAATTTTTCCCTTAATAGAAATAAAAACATTTCCACCAGAAATTGGTGCAGAAAAGGCAGAAATTTTCACCAGAATGCAGGAAATGAAGTCTTGAATGCTCAAAATCTTCTGGGGGTGGACCATTAGACTCCCCACTTATTAAGTGCCACCTCCAAGAAAACAGTTTCTGGGTTCACACACAGTTTCTGGGAGGACAGTTGCTTTTTAATTAAATATAATTACTATTTACATAGCAGCTTTCTCCTTCCCTGGGAAAGTAATAAATCTGTAGTTTGCCATTCAATTATGTGCATTTTTGTGTCTTTTAATAACAATATTAATAGTAATTATCAACAATATTTAGGGCAAATAGCCAACATCTTTTTTGATGGGGGCGGTAAGGTACCTAGATAATGGATAGGGTAGGGGATGGCCCAAAAAAGGTTGAGAACCACAGGTCTAGAGAGATCCCACTATTCTTTGATTCTCCTGCACTCACATCAAAACTTGACATTTACTGTTAATGCTTTAGATCAATAAACGCTGCACTGCTGCTGCATTTTAACTGCTGGAAATATCCCAGAGTGAAACAGTGTCTATATTTGGTCCATTATATACAGCAATAAGAAAAATACACCAAGAAGCAACGTGATGTGCCCAGAAATGTCAGATACATCACTATTAAGTGGTTCATAGCAGTGTTTAGGTTTTACAGGGTGTATTTTATACATACATCTCTCCTTGACCAGGTCAGTAATAATTGCAATAATAATGATTATGGTAGATTTAGTGAGGCAACATCGACATCTCCCCCTAGCCATTTCTGCCATCTTTCTTTCCATCCTCGTTTTCTGAAAATGTGCAGCTTCCTTTCTGATCTCGCCCAGATTGAGATCCATGTCAGGGACAAAAAAGAATGGAAATGTCCAGAATTGTTCTCTAAAGCCATCTATTACAAGTTCTAAGGCCTTGATCTCTAACACACACACTCACTCACTCACTCAGACACACAAACAGAGGGAGGACACAGTCGCTAACCTCTGATCCACTCATTGTCCTTCTCCAAACTCCGGATCAACAACAGGCCACGGGGATAAAACAAGAGCAGAAAAGCAGCTGAACTGCAAAATAAGGAAAATGTCACACAGGAAGGAGCACACAAAGCCAGGGCACAGATTTATAGCTGAAAATGTGGCTTGAGAGTTTGACAGCTGCTAAATTCATCCTCTGAGTCACATCATCTTGAAAGAGCCCGTACTGTGTTAATGACAGCTCAATAAAATGATTTTGATGAGAAATAATACACAGCCTGCAGCCTCGGTGAATATACTATTAATTTAGCTTTTCATTGTCATTTTTTACACAGTTTAAGTAAAACAAACAAGGATCACAATATGTTGGCCTTGCTATTAAAAGTATTAAATAAATGCAAATCAATTAATGAAATTCATTAAATTTCTGTAATAACTTGTTTTTTCATTTGGTCTTCTACCGGTCTATTCTTTTGCTAATTTATATATTAAAAGTCACAAAAAATGATGCTCAGCCAGCCTACCATGTATAAATAAAGGTTAAACATACTGGACCCTTTCTGCTCACTTGCTATAAGGAATTCATTTACTAACCATTCCACAAACTACTGCCTGAACATTTTGCTGCGTCACTTAGCATCAGATCAGCTCTGCTGGGATTTAGAACTTGTTCAGCTAAACCAAACTTTCATCAAATGTTTAAAGACCTAATTTGAAAGCTTGTTTTGCTGACCCACAGTGGTTTAACTTCTCACCTTGCTGCTGTGATGAACAGTAGAAGTGTACTCCAAGTTCTCTCAGTACTAGGGTTGCCACCCATCCCTTAAAATACAGAATAGTCCCGTATTTGAGACCTAAATTGCGCATCCCATCTCGAATCAAGACAGGACATAGTTTGTCCCGTATTTCCGAGTTGTCTTTAATGCAGCATCCCATGCAAATCATCCCACCCGCATTGTGTGAAGACTTGTGCTTTTCTACCCCTAATTGGGTAATACTCGCTGCCATTGTTGGTTTGATTAACATGGTCAGGTTCACGAAAGAGGATGCAAAAGTACCAACAACGACGAGAAAGGGAGAAATCAAATGTCCTACTTGATGAGCATCACGCCAAACTGTCTAATTTGTTGGGCAGTGTTCTGTGTAGTGCACGGTGGCCTGTCAGACGTGTGACAGCAGGCTGAGGCAGTGTAATGACTTAACCCTTATATTATGTTATTATTATTGTTACTTGCAACCAAGTAAAATATTTGCACAAAAATATTTTTAATATTTTGTTTATTTCAGATTTTATGAGTTGCATCTCCCAGGATACGTTGCCTTATTAAGGTCAAAATAGTTAATACTTTAATGTTTTATATCATGAAGAGAAGAAATACATTCTTGCTTGTCAAAAACACACCACGCAAACTAGTTTTTAAAATGATTTCATCATTTCAGTCAAAGTATAGGCCTCCCAGAACCGTCAGTTTTACCAATCCAGTTATACCAACAACAACAAAACCTACACATATGTAAAACATATGTACATTGGAATTCCATTTTCCTACTTTGTCTAAAAGGACATGGCACATACAAATGAACAATAACAATGCCTGTCACATCCTCTCCCTCTATTAATTTTTTGTGGAATTTGTGGAAGCAGTTGCGTTGGCATTTCCCAGAGACAATGCACAGACGAACACTACATTTCTGACAGGAGATGGTTATCTGTCACAATCTGCACTGCCCCTTGTTGGTAAAACCTGGAAAGTGGTCCACTTGATCATAGCGGACATCATCCACAGGTCTTGGAGTTGATGGTCTTTGCATGCATT